>NW_026463166.1:0-4034 GCF_021730395.1 Mercenaria mercenaria | reverse complement strand
GATCTAAGCTTTTGCATTTGGATATAACATGAAAATCAGCATCGACCAAATTTTTACATTGCGAAATGTTTAAAATATGAAGGTTTGGCAAAAACTGCAGGAAACACAGTGTTGAAATGTTACTTTCTCTAATGTCCAGCCAGTATAACTTTTTGGCATTTTGTAAATAAGTAACAAATAGGAGGTTAGTTTCAAACGTTGCACATGATACTTGAACACACGGTATTATGAGTTGTTCAAATCCCGAAGAATGTTTTAAACTCGTTTGAGAAAGTCAAAATTTGCTACAAATCAATTTCAAACCTATGTCCCTCCATAACACACTTTTTTTGTTTCCACTATTCATTTAATAGTTACACGTTCTGTTCACAGACTTAAGAAAATGAGTGGTTGGTATGTCTGAGAGTATTTTGACAATGATTTCAGTAGGCAACGAAAGAAAATTGTGCTCCATTCCATCTGTCAAATGGCATTTCTTGTATCTGTAAGAGACAGAAAAGTCTTAGAAACTTATTTTCATGCATCTAAAATTATTCTGATAATCAATGCAATAGGAAAGCAGCATTTTATCAGGCCTACGGCACTATGATTCTTCTGACTTTGTGCAAAATTGTACAACAAATTAGGCTTGACATTTCAAAAAATATCCTGTCCTTGCATTAATCATGATTACTTAACAAATTATTATATTCGAAACCGCGTATATTTTGACATGAGAAAAAAACCCAAATTCAGTTAATGAACATCGCGTATAAATATATTTAAATTTTAAAGCTTTAAATCCCCCGTTCATTCAACATAAACCGTATTAGATTCAAACAGTTTATCGATTTTACAATGACTCTTTATTAAAATAAGCACGTTATATCATTTTCCCGAGAAAAAATGCGAATATAAACATAACAAACTTGTTCTTTCGAAATTATGTGTTTTTAGGAAGTTATGCATGTAAATACATCAATTAACATTTAAGCATAAACATTGTATTAAATTAGTTGTATAAACTAAAGAAATAACATACATCTTTCATTAAAATCCTTTAAAACTGTTCCATACAAACACCACTCTGACTTAAACAATTATACGCGGTTTTAGCTGAAAAAATATCAACCAATGAATATACAGGATTTTGTCACATGGTGAGTAAAACAACTTTCTGATTGGCTAAATTGTCCAGGATTTTCGCAGAATACGTAGTGTGTACCCGCCTTTCCAATCGTAGAAAATAGTTTTCGCGCCAAAATTGACTTACGCGGTTTTCGTAGAGCAGCGACGACATAAAATAATACCGAAAGAGTTTGCCTAAAATTCATTTAATGTCATATAATTGATTATCATATGATACTTTCATTCTGTTAAAATTCATTTTGAGAACTCAAAAATTATATCCAAAAGCAATGTTTTAAAAGAGTTTATCTTTAGATTGCAGTTAGTAAATAATGTCTGTGAAAAGATCAATGGGGGAAGATTTAAAAAGCAGTCAAAAAATTAATAGCAGACTCGGTTTGATTGTGTCTCACGCCCCTAGCATTTGCTAAAGTGGAACTACATTCATAACTAAATGTCATGCAGTAACAGTCGATTGTTAAAATAAACAGCCAGTGTGTTAGTGGTACTATGCATTTATACCGTGTTTATTTATAGATATATACGTGTATATGATGTATTCTTTTAAATCTACTGCAGAGTACTGTTAATACACGTTTTGTTTACACAAACTATACAAAGTAATTGTTCATGTTTTGATATATGAAATTTATTTGGATCTAACATTTAAGGTTCAGGAGTATATCATCAAAACACAGAAATATTTGATAAACGAACACAATTTTTACCAACGATCTTCCCGACCATTACACATGTTCTGCCTTACTCTCAAGTAGGATGGATACTTGAATGTTCTGAAAAAGTTGTCGCCATTTCAAACCGAATGCCTTTTGTAAAGAAATAAAAATAAACAATTGCCGTAAACTACGTTCCACCTAGTTATGTGAAATTTCAGCACTAGGACAATATCGATGTAGATGGGTTTTTAAAGGACTGTGTGACCTCTTTATGCATACCTTTTTGGAATTCAATTAATATATCAGTAAACTGGCAATTGTTTTGTAGAGTAATGTATATATAGAATTTAGACAGCATTTAACTCAATTAATGATATCATATAAGATTAAATCTCTCGCATTTAGTGTACGCACGCATAGAATGTACACTATACATATGTTATAGTACACTCAATACGTGCGTACATCCAATAGGGGAGATTTCGCACCATTTTATACGAAGCTGCATTTCGCACTACATGGTTATTGTACGTATTGATTGACCGAGCATAGAAAGCGTTGAGGGAGTGTGACACGGTGGCATGTCTATGTTTATAATAGCAAAGTAGGTCTGCATAAACGAGTTCAAAAAGCGGTTAAGCTAAAGTCATATATAATTAGTGTTTTTAATAAATGGATGCTAGAGCTGTTAGTTTAACTGAAACAATTAGGGATACGGGAAAAGTTATTTTAATTGGAATATTGCTGTGCGTTTTCAATGGAGAATGTAATGGATGTAAGACATTTACAATTTTTCATAACGTAAAGGAGTAACTTTTATCTTAAATTTGATAATATTTGTTCACCATTAAGTAAACGTTTTCGTTTATGTATTCCTGGAGACGATATGTATGATATTTTGATACATATTATGATACTTTCTGCTATAAGTAGATCTTTTAAAAACATCTAACTGTACAGATTGTTTCTTCTTTCATTTTTTCTTTGTTTACTTCCGGTTTTCGTCGTACTGATTTAATTCAATTTTCGGCGGCCTGTTCATTTATAAAAATCTGTTATGTACTAGTAAATGTACATGTCAAGACCACGTTATCTATTGCCAGTCGTGATAATTAATGTTTTGTAGAAAGGAATGACCTCAACCACCGTAGTTTGCAGCATCTGGGGAAGCGTTCTTACTAAACAGTAATCATTCTAAAGAGGGCGCTTATATCATTATCACAACGCTATATTAGCAGATTTTTAATACTCGCCAAGCTCCAACAAAATCAATATAGCGTTTGTAAACAATTATTTATGAAAGATGGTGAACTTTCCCCATAAACAGCTAAATTTGCTGTTTCTCCAACGGTACCTTTTGTTTTGATCTGTCTAATAGTAATATTGCCGCTCAAAACACACATACTCACACACACACACACACACACAAAAATAAACATCAAGTAACTGTTTGAAGATATTTCATACAAAAATATATATTACCAAACCTTGTTCAGTAATCCTGTAAATGCTTCCTTTATTTTGTTCATCTTCAACCGGAGTACTCACCTATCCACCTGAATCTTCATGTCTCTTTATTTTATTCATCTATACAACCTAAGTCCTCACATATCCATTTGAAACTCCATGTCCCTTTATTTTGTTTATCTACAACTTGAGTACCAACATATCCAGTTGAAACTTCATGCCCCGTTATTTTGTTAATCTACTACCTGAGTACTCGCTTGTCCACTTTAATCTTCATGTCTCTTTATTTTATTAATCTATACCACCTAAGTACTCACATATCCACTTGGAACCATTAGCATGTTACGAAATAAGTGGCGTTGTTTGGGTATCGTCTTATTTGTGTTGTTTTATGGTCATTTGTACAGAACAGTCTCCGGATTTAGTTTGCAAATCCGGAATTTTCGCAAACTCAGCTACCTTTTGCCTTTGACTTTTCTCTGATTTTTTGACATTAAACGATAGTTCTAATCCCATAGAGTAATAATTGGTCGTTTTCTTCTTTATATGTTAAAGAATGAATTCATGGGAGGTTTTCAAAGTGGGTCCTCCCATGGGAGTATTTTTTCCTCCCATGGGGTTTTTGCTAACCCATGGGAGGTCCACGGGTGGATTTCTCCAACTTTACCAATTACGGGAGAAAAAAACCGTGGGTTTTTTCTAAAATTTTCAAATCAAAATATTTAACTCAAATTAATAATTTATACAATAAAAAACTGTTGTGACATGATTTCGCGTTGAAAA
>NW_026463165.1:0-2677 GCF_021730395.1 Mercenaria mercenaria | reverse complement strand
GATCTTC
Source organism: Mercenaria mercenaria (assembly GCF_021730395.1). Lineage (NCBI taxonomy): Eukaryota > Metazoa > Mollusca > Bivalvia > Venerida > Veneridae > Mercenaria > Mercenaria mercenaria. The sequence goes on along the minus strand of NW_026463165.1, from coordinate 2,670 downwards.
ATGAAATTTAGCCAGAATGATTACCTTGATAAAATCTAGGCCGAGTTCGAAAATGGGTCATCTTGGGTCAAAAACTAGGTCACTAGGTCAAATCGAAGAAAAACATTGTGTATGCAATAGAGGATGTAGTTTTCAATTGATCTTCATGAAATTTGGTCAGAGTGATTGCCTTGATGAAATCTAGGTCGAATTTGAATATGGGTTATCTGAGGTCAAAAACTAGGTCACTAGGTCAAATTAAAGAAAAATCTTGTGTATGCGATAGAGACTGTTTTTTTCAATGATTTTTATGAAATTTGGTCAGGATGATTGCCTTAATGAAATCTAGGTCGAATTTGAATATGGGTCATCTGAGGTCAAAAACTAGGTCACTTGGTCAAATCAAAGAAAAAACTTGTGTATGTGATAGAGGCTGTATTTTTCAATTGATCTTTATGAATTTTGGTCAGAATGATTGCCTTGATAAAATCTAGGTCGAGTTTGAACATGGGTCATCTAGGGTCAAAAACTAGGTCATATCTAAGAAAATGCTTGTTTTTTATCGCAAGAGACCAATTTTTTGGTCCAATCTTAATGAAAATTGGTCAGAATATTTGTTTCCATGAAATCACTAGGTCAAACATGTTTTACACTGTTATGGTGTGTTTCTTAGGTGAGCGACCTAGGGCCATCTTGGCCCTCTTGTTTTAAGAAAAAATTCTTTTTCAGTTCTCTCATTTGTTCGTACGTACGAACAAATGATAGTGAGAAATGAAAAAGAATTTTTAAAGCAGTTTGGGATTTTGTTCGTACGTCCGAACAAATCTGGGCTGTTTGAACAGAATATCAGAATTGAAAAATAATATGGACAGGATTTGTTCGTACGTACGAACAAAATTCCAAATTGCATTTTTTTTTTTAGAATAAATTCTTTTTCAGTTCTCTCATTTGTTCGTACGTACGAACAAATCCAGGCTGTTCGTACATACAAACAAATGATAGTAAGAAATGAAAAAGAATTTTTAAAGCAGCTTGGAATTTTGTTCGTACGTCAGAACAAATCTGGGCTGTTTGAACAGAATATCAGAACTGAAAAAAAATATGGACAAGATTTGTTCGTACGTACGAACAAAATTCCAAGTTGCATTATTTTAAAAATAAATTCTTTTTCAGTTCTCTTATTTGTTCATACGTACGAACAAATCCAGACTGTTGTACATACGAACAAATGATATTGAGAAATGAAAAAGAATTTTTAAAGCAGTTTGGAATTTTGTTCGTACGTCCGAACAAATCTGGGCTGTTTGAACAGAATATCAGAATTGAAAAATAATATGGACAGGATTTGTTCGTACGTACGAACAAAATTCCAAATTGCATTTTTTAAAGAAAAAATTCTTGTTGAACAGAATATCAGAATTGAAAAATAATATGGACAGGATTTGTTCGTACGTGCGAACAAAATTCCAAATTGCATTTTTTTAAGAAAAAATTCTTTTTCAGTTCTCTCATTTGTTCGTACGTACGAACAAATGATAGTGAGAAATGAAAAAGAATTTTTAAAGCAGTTTGGGATTTTGTTCGTACGTCCGAACAAATCTGGGCTGTTTGAACAGAATATCAGAATTGAAAAATAATATGGACAGGATTTGTTCGTACGTACGAACAAAATTCTAAATTGCATTTTTTTAAGAATAAATTCTTTTTTAGTTCTCTCATTTGTTCGTACGTACGAACAAATCCAGGCTGTTCATGCGTACAAACAAATGATAGTGAGAAATGAAAAATAAATTTTAAAGCTATTTTGGAATTTTGTTCGGACGTACGAACAAATTTGAGCTGTTTGAACAGCATGTCAGAACTGAAAAATAATACGGAATATGGATTATTGTTCATATGTACGAACAGCCAGGATTTGTTCGTACGTACGAACAAAATTCCAAATTGCATTTAAAAATGTGAGAAATTAACAAGACTTTGTAAATTTTATTTGGAATTTTGTTTGTACGTACGAACAAATTTTGATTTTCTGTTGCTGTGGTCTGCGATTTCTTCAATTTTTGCTGTGATTTTCACCAGTAAAAACTCCATATAGCGGCAAAAAAGAGGGACAGACCGGAAGATCCTCTTTTATTCCGGAAGCAGATATTGATATTATTCATGAATTAAAACTTGATTTCAATATCTTTACTTTCTATATGAAACGTTTGCAAACTTCTAATACCCGTATTATATATGAAATCAATAAAGGAGTGTAGAGTGCAGTGGCATAGACTAAAACATTGCGGCCGTTTGAAAATATAATTATTCGTTTCATTTACATTATTTCCGTTTTGAATGACTTTCTTAGCTCAGTGTATTTAAAACTTTTCATAATCAGGCCGTTTGAAAAACACATTATTTCCATTTACACAATAGCTTCTCTGAATAGCCTTCTTCTCCTTTCAGTGCACCTGAAACATTTACATGTAAGCGTAAACTCGATCTTTTGGGCCAATATATCAGAATTGTTTGGCGTGTTTTTCCAGTCGTAGTAAAAAGACGATATCAGTTACAATTACATTTCTGCTAAATACAAAGTCTCTAAAGAACCAGCGTATTCTTAGAAGATAAGAGAAATCTTCATGCTGCACTCATGTTATGTCCTTGTGTTGTTTTCATTAACCGGTCCGTATTCGACTCTTTAGTGTT
>NW_026463164.1:0-60650 GCF_021730395.1 Mercenaria mercenaria | reverse complement strand
GATCTCAGGCTTCGTCTTTCACGCTTCTCTGTCATGGGAAGGCGATACCCGAAGCGCAAGATCAAAATGACAAAGCACGAAATGGAGTTGTTTTTTTTTTCTCGAAATTTTTTGCTTCACCACCGTGATGTTTAGCTTCACCATCGTGATTTCGTACTTCACGCACCACAATACGTAATGTGTTCACAGCGCGAAATCACGATGGCTTCACCATCGCTATCTCGCGCTTTACAGCTCGCCAGAGAAAGAGATGCATGAAGCGCTAAGCGCAAGATCACGATGGCAAACTGCAAAATAATTTAAAAGTAGTAAGAAACATTTTGCAGAATACTGTTTTAGTTGAAGAAAAGATAATAATACATTTTAACGAAGTTGACATAATGCAGACGTCGATGACATTCGCCGAAATATTTTCCCTATGCAAGGCATCAGTTTCTTATTTGGTACATTTGTAACAATATCATGAAACTGAGCATGTCTTTGTTGACTAGTATTCAGTTTGGAGTTATGTCAAAATCCCTTTTAACAACTCTCGAATATATACTTATAAAAAACATCTCTTGTTATCCAATCATAATTATGTTTTGAAAGTGTGTTACCACCAACCATCTGTTTTGAATACTGCACACATATGACATGGATCAATGAACCATAAATTGCACGTGCAATATCATACGCATACCTAGTAAAATAATACATTTTATATAAAAGATTAAGAACGAATAAGGTTTTCGTGCAATGTTTAGCTTCAAATACACGCCAAAATGCACCATTTGCGGTTCTCAGATGAAAAAAAAATCACGGGGAAGATACCAAGACCCCTACGCATTACCTCTGCGTACTATGAAGAATGCCCTAGCTACGCGCCTGTTAATAGAACATCACTTTTTCCAACACCTATTTTTCATGAAAGTTCTATCATAACTTAAAGTAACGATAAAAATAAAGAGGGAGTGTAATAGTTGCTAGTAAAATGCCAGTCAGTTGTGGTCTGCTACCCTAAAATATGCTCATGGCCGCACAATAATTATTTCTCAATATTTAGACCCAGAAATATACCAGAGGCCACCATTTCAAAACTTTTCCAGGGAAGAGCCCCCAATCAAGAGGGAAGTATCGTACCCCTTCAATACTTCAAAATTTAGACCTAAAATACACCAGAGGACACCATTTTCTGCCTGTATTTCAAAAATTTCCAGGAGTCCCCCTGACCCGCCCCCTGACCCCGGAACCCCTGCCTAACGTCTAACATGGGCAAAGGCACCCCCTCCAATACCTTGCAGTGTTGCACTTCGGCAGTGATGTCTTCGTTCAAGACTGGTGCCCCCCCTCCCCCCTGTCAAAAATTTCTGGATCCGGCCCTGTGCATGATGTATTCTTGCAGTAAAATGTGTGATTAAAGCACTTGTTCCGAAAAACAAAACATGGAAAAATAAGGATCTGTTTACTACTGGCTTCTTTCGACTACTCTTGACGAAGCACATTTTCGACCGAATTACTGGCTTTATTCCTCAAAACGAAGCTTAGAAACATGGGTCGATCGCAATAAAATATTTGACAAAAATCATAGAATTTCTGAACAAATTTAATTTTGTTTTTGCTATGAACATTTTATACCCCGTAACAATTTAAATAACAAGACAAAACGTACGGAAGCAATATTCAATTGAAAATACACATAAGAATGTGTCTATGTAGATGGATCTTGATACTAAGTTGATAGCAAATTTGAAGCGATGTGAAAAGTTTTTTCTCCGGATAGACTGCTTCCAGTAGCTGTAGGGCATAAAAGACCAAAGTTTTATCTTTATCTTGGGTGGTCATTGCATGTTATCGCTAAATTAGAAAATGGGTCTGCTTCAATGTAATGCTCATTTCAATAACGAGGACGGTATCCGTTCGATTGACAGAAACAACGAGGATGGGACCATGGTACATCGTCAGAGGTATCTTTTTTTCTACACACTGTCTTCGAAAAAATCGATCTAATTTTACTGTGATTCCAGTTTTTGTGAAATGAAAGTAACGGCTAACACATAGAATGACTGCTTTTTATTTTTCTAACAAAAATTTCCTCATATAATCCGAAATAATACCATCAATCGTGAAAATACAAATGTATATATCATCGCCTTAAAACATTTTCACAGCAAAAAACGTATTTTTTCACAGTTATTCAGATTATATTAGACAGATATTTGACATGGATATAGTTAAAGTATGATCTTACACATTTAAAACGAAAACATTTCAAATCTTCAGTTAAATATGGAATAATAACCTGTTAAAGGTGTGAATTTCCTGTTCACCAACATGTACATAAATCACACGAGGGCGGTATCGCTCACACGAATAGGTACCCGAATAACCAGTGTGAATTTACCTGGGAACTAAATCATAGTAAATAATGTTCCACCAATGCATGCTCATTTTTTGTTCAGAGTTTGGACAGCCATTTCTTGCCCTGCCTTCTTTATCTGAAATATCCGATGTTTATGATTAAAGCGACATGCTTCCAGATCGCTGGACAACAAAACAATATTTTTAGATGTCTTGAAATAAATGCTATATTTCTTAAGAAAGCTTTAAAACTTAATTACCGACAAACTGTATGTTACGGAAACACATGAGAATTTTCTGTTTTTACTACTTTTTACAATGAAAATTGAAAAGCGTTTGTCACGCTTTTACTCAGGGTAAACTATCTCAATTATAAATATTTGTATTTTGAAATCATTATTCACTACTTCAGCTATAGCGCTAATGGTTACGACGACGGGAAAATGTCTTTATTGCTGCAGCAGGTCTGGGTTCGATTCCTGACGCGGTCATCCTTTTTTCTTGATTTAGAATTTTTAAAATATTTTAGATACAAGAGGGCCATGATAGCCCTATATCGCTCACCTGAGTACCATTGCTCAAAATGATATAATCATTTCAAACCAATCTCATTAGAAGCTGCTAAGGTGTATTCATTTAGATAAAAAATAAAGGGAGGTAATTTGTCATAAATTCAGTCAATATGTATCTTCACTGATTGTCCAAGTCTATCTGTTGACATAAATGAAATTTCAGATCAGTATCTTCATTAGGTACGGTGATATACCCATTTTAATTTGAAATAAAGAGAGGTAATCTGACATAAAATCAGTCAATAGTTATCTACCTTGATTGTCTCAGCTCAACTAATGACAATAATGAAATTTCAACTAAGTCCTATAAGTATAAATCTGATATAAATCCATTTTGATTACAATCAGGGGAGGTAATCAGATATAAAATAGCTCTGGAACCTACAATTGGATCTGACAGATTCGTCATGGAATCCAAGATTGTTGAAGATATTTTGGAAGTTTGTATCAAATCAAACCATAAATGAAGTCTTTATATGGCTGCAAAAGCCAAAATAGCAAATTTTGACCTTTAAGGGGCCATAACTCTGGAACCCATGATGGAATCTGGTCAGTTCAAGAAAGGAACCAAGATCTTGTGGTGATACAAGTTGTGTGCAAGTTTGATTAAAATTAAATCATAAATGAAGCTGCTATTGTGCAGACAAGGTCAAAACAGCTTATTCTGGCCCTTTCAGGGGCCATAACTCTGGAACCCATAATGAAATCTGGCCAGTTCAAGAAAGGAACCAAGTTCTTATAGTGATACAAGTTGTGTGCAAGTTTGGTAAAAATCAAATCATAAACAAAGCTGCTATTGTGCAGACAAGGTCAAAATAGCCATAACTCTGGAACCCATAACGGGATCTGGCCAGTTCAAGAAAGGAACCGAGATCTTATGGTGATACAAGTTGTGTGCAAGTTTGGTTAAAATAAAATCATAAATGAAACCACTATCGTGCAGACAAGAAATTGTTGACGGACGCACGCACGCACAGACGACGGACGACGGACGAAAGGTGATCACAAAAGCTCACCTTGTCACTGTGTGACAGGTGAGCTAACAAAAATTCATATTCTAATGCGTTCATAATAATATGACCAAAGCTTCAATTTGAAAGAAGATCATTTTTAGCCATATCTTTAAACTAAAAAAAAAGAATAAATTACATGTTTTTGGCCATTGCGGTTTATAGATTTTGTACCATACCCTGTTACCAAGGTGATCTTACAAGGTGTCAGCGATATGACAAGATTCTGCGTACATATGAGCCGCTGATACACTTTGTGATAAATGAAGACCGCTGTATTTATTGAACTATATTTTCTAGCCTTTTAAAAAAATTACAAACTCGGCATTTTACTGTTCCTCAAAACATTGGGGCGGCAGCCCCACCACAGCTCCTATGCCCATGTAAAAAGTCTATCATAAACAGTAATTAGAATTACTAAGCTGGTTGGAGCAGACATAAATGAATACCACTTTTTTCTTTCCCGAACAAAAACTTTGATTCCGATATTCTATATTTAACAAATAATCTAGACCTTCGAGTGGATTATCGTCTGATTTACGACGATTCAGAGTTCAGATGCGTAGGAAGCCCGAGTGGTTAAATACTGAAGCATCTGAACGATGAACCGTGGTAAATTAGACGATAAATCACAAGAAGGCCTAGATTGTTTTCATTCTGACATGCTCATTGATATATTTTAATAAATATTATGTTGGACACCATTTACGCGAGGAGTAATGTATCAGACGTCATGCGGCAATTTGACGTCATAATTGACGTCATATAATGCTCTCGCGCGTCAACCGTTGTTTATCGCAGAATATACAGAGCTTGATTTCCTTCTTTGTTTAACTGGAAATCAAACCGAGTCATGTTAGAATATAAATTATATTTCAAAATTCTTTTTTACAAAAGCAAATCAATCGTAACAAATTAACAAGTTATTAAAGTATCCTCGAGAGTCCATATTCTGATCACAGGCACGAGTATCGGACCTGGGACAAAAAATATGACCAGATTGATAAAAATCCTTGTTTTCATCCTAAATGTGTCGAAAATTAAAAATATACAGTAAAATATGAGCCCCCTTCAAAAGATACATATGTCTACTGAAGGCCAGAATCTCGAGATTCGAGCCTGCGAGCAATGGGTTCACTTCCCGGTCCGTTGTGAAATAAATTCTCGAGACAATTAAACAAACTATCTATCACTATTTCACGTGTACATTTAGCTACAAAATGAGACCGACATCAAGACTCTAGCCCTGTCCGTTCATGAAATATCTACCAGAAAACGAGTTACTTTCTGCTGCAAGTTCCAGGTAGATAGAAATGTGGCACAACGAAACGGTACGAAATCAGGGACTAAAATATGTTTTCAGCCTAGCACGGGTCAAATTCACTTGCCATTAAGAACAAGTATTACTAAATATGTAAATTATGGCCACTCACCACCGTCAGTAGCATCTGATACTCGCGAGATTTACTTTTTTATTTTTCCGTCAGTCTTTCAATTGCAATATCCGCCATTATTGTATTGTATTGTTCAGGTAACTTTCGCCTTTGTATAGGCGCACCCTCCGGAGAGGTAGTTTTCCCTTTTTTATGAACTGTGCTCACTAAGTGATATTATTTACAAGTGCACACTACGTGCATATGTACAAGTGTCTGACAGGTGCAGAGACAGATATTCAGATACAAGGGAATCCGGGTACCAGACCCTAGCTCTTTTTGAATAGACTCCTTGGTTCTTTAATGTGCCCGGTGTATAGCACCAATACACGCGAGGATTACCTGGGTTTCTGACCAGTACACCTTTAGTTAGGTATGAAACACTGAAAAACATTTCTGAAAATTCCTGAGGCATCTGTCGGGGATCGAACTCCGGACCTCTGGATTGGAAAGCCAGCGTGCAAACCACTGAGCTAATCCGTCCGCCCATTGAAACCGATATGATAATATCCAAGTAATTTTGTGTGAAACGTTGCGGTTCTGTTGGAGGTGTGTCGGTATTGGCCAATCAGAAATTGCGTTTAAAAATACCTTAGGAATTCCGCTCGATGTTCCTTGGATGAACAATAACATACGAAAACTCATACGTAAACGCAACAAGATTCATAAAAAAGCTAAACAACATAACACGGAAACAATCTGGGCAAAATTTAGAAAAATCAGAAATGACGTCACTAAAGCCATCAGACACTACAAACAAGATTATCAAAATAAACTTATCGAAAGAATTAACTCAGACAACATATGTGCAAAAGACTGGTTCAAACTATGCAAGCAACTTACCACAAAACAAACACCAAACAGTCTACCTCCACTTAACCACAACAGTCAAGAAGCAACATCAGATCAAGATAAGGTAGAACTTCTTAATAACTACTTCTGCTCACAATCCAAGCTTGATGATAAAGATGCCTCTCTTTCACCAGTTCCCGACACAGTGGAACCAGTCCTTTCTAGCATCAGCATAACTCATGAAGATGTCGCCGATGCAATATCGTCTATGGATCCCTCCAAGGCTTCTGGTCTAGACCTGGTCAGTCCTAGATATCTTCGCGAAGGTGCACCTGCTTTGGCGCAGCCTCTGGCAACCTTCTTTAATACACTCCTTCGTTCCTCAAACTTTCCGTCACAGTGGAAACTTGCTAACGTTACTCCAGTCTTTAAGAAGTCCGACCCCTCTTTACGATAAAACTACCGACCGATCTCACTCCTCAGCTGTATCGGGAAACTGATGGAACGCTGCGTACATAAATATATTTACAACCACTTAATCATGCACAATCTCTTAACACCAAACCAGTCCGGCTTTGTGAAAGGCGACTCCACAATCAACCAACTATCTTATCTTTACAATGACATATGCCGTGCTCTTGATGAAGGTAAAGAAGTTCGTGCTGTGTTTTGTGACATATCTAAAGCGTTCGACAGGGTTTGGCACCGCGGTTTTCTTTACAAATTATCCCGTCTTGGCGTGAGAGGTTCATTACTGCAATGGTTTTCTTCTTATCTTTCCTCTAGGCGCCAGCGCGTCCAATATAGAAATATCTCTTCATCGTGGTCTCATGTCTCAGCTGGCGTTCCTCAAGGCTCTATGCTAGGTCCTTTGCTCTTTCTTGTATATATTAACGACATTGTTCAGGAAATCGGCTGTAAAATTAAGCTTTTCGCTGGTGACACGAGTCTTTATATTGTTGTCGACACTCCGGAATCTGCTGCAACAAAATTAAACAAAGACCTCGACACTATCCTCTCCTGGTCAAAATCCTGGCTTGTGTCCTTTAATCCTGACAAAATGGAATCCATGATCTTTTCAAGAAAGACGGCAAAACCCAATCATCCAGACTTGCTTTTTAATAACACCTTGATCCCCCAAGCACACAAACATCTAGGAATTACTCTGTCTCATGATGCACGTTGGAACGCCCACATTTCAGCGACGCTCGACAAAGCGTGGTCATGAATTGGCATGCTTCGGTCGCTGAAATACTTTCTGAACCGATCTTGTCTAGAGCGTATGTATATTTCTTTTATCCGTCCCCTTCTAGAGTACGCTGACGTTGTCTGGGACAACTGCTCGAACGATCTAAGCAAGGAAGTTGAGTCCGTCCAAAATGAAGCAGCCAGAATCGTTGCCGGGGCAACTTAATTATGTAATCGGCAAAAACTTATCCATGACCTCGGTTGGGAAACTCGTGAATCTAGACGGAAAAAACATAGACTCATCCTCCTTTTCAAAATGAAAAATAATCTTTGTCCTGATTATCTCTGTAACCTTCTGCCACCAAGCCAACAGCCCCAATACAACCTAAGGCATACCAATGACATAACACCTCTCCGCCCTCGCACAACTTTATACTTTAGTTCATTTCTTCCAAGAACTATCCAGGAATAGAACTCATTATCTGAAGACGTCCGCACAAGCACGACAATAGAAGCATTTAAGGCATCTCTCAACCGTACCTCACGGCGAACCCCCAAATGCTACAACTCTGGTACCCGTCTTGGTCAAATCCTCCACGCTCGCCTGCGACTGGGATGCAGTTCTTTAAATCATGACTTGTACAGAAGGTCGAATGTAGAGTCACCGTTGTGCACCTGTGGATCGGTCGAAACTGTTAGCCATTATTTACTTACGTGCAGTAACTATATACAATTACGCCAACAGTTTCTTTCAGATATCCCATGCCCGCGGACCTTTAATAACCTCTTGTTCGGGAACGAACACCTATCACTTAACGAAAACACCCTTCTCTTTGTCAAAGTACAAAAATTCATCTTATCAACAAAGCGCTTTGATATGTAATTTTAATCAGACGACCTGCCCAGTGACCATCGCTTGTAACCCTGTGCTTAATTTACTGTGTCCATGTTTGTTTTTTATCCGTGCACTCTTGTTGTTTTCTTTTTCAAAATTCTTAATGCCTACCTACCGAAAAAAAACTCACTTTTTGCTACCTAATAATAGGCATATATTGTCGTAGTATTTCATCTTTTCCAAATCCCACCATCAAAAGTTTCTCTTTCGTACCTCATCTGCATATGTTACACGACCATGTTGCTAACGCATCTTTGTACTTGTGTAAATATTTCTTAATGGAGAAGAATTCATATAAGTTTTTGTAAACTTGTTTTCTAATCCATTCATGTACAAATTCATGTATATTGTTATATGTGCAGTTATCTAAATAAATACTGTTTAAACCAATTCCGCTCAATGGCGTAGCATTCAATTGAAAGACCGTGAAGAAATTTAAATCGCCAATATCGCGTGTTTGAGATGCTACTGACGATTGTGAGTGGCCCTAGTTTATGTATTTAGTTATATGTTTAAGTATCTTTCAGTGAATTTGACCCGTGCTAGGCTGACAAACATATTTTAGTCCGTGATTTCGTACCGATTCGTTGTGCCGCATTTTTATCTACCAGGGACTTTCAGCAGAAAGGCAATCGTTTCCTGATATATATTTCATGAACGGGAAGGGCTAGAGACTTGAGGTGGGTCTCATTTTGTAGCTGAATGTACACGTAAAATAGTGATAGGTAGTTTGTTTTATTGTCTCGAGAATTTATTTCACAACGGCCCGGGAAGTGAACCCATTGCTCGCAGGCTCGAATCCCGAGATTCTGGCCTTCAGTAGACATATGTATATTTTGAAGGGGTATCATATTTCACTACATATTTTTCATTTTTGATTCAGTCTGGTCATATATTTTGTCCCAGGTCCGATACTAGTGCCTGTGATTCCGATGACATAAGGGAATCGATTCACATAAATGCAAAAAGATCAAAAGGAAATATAGAAAAAGATACATAAAATGAAAGAATTAACCCTTTGCTAAGTTTTGCACCACTTTTCATCACATATGCATTCCAAATACAGTCCCCAGAGCTTTAAATGTACACACAGGTAAATCAACAATATGTCCGCCATCCTGGTCCTTGATTCCGATGACGTCATCAAACAAGTGCCCTGTTACTTTAGGCATTCAGAATTAATTAATGGGTTAACTGGCCTGTTCAAATTAATCAATAAAATGTTTCAAGTCCACATGGACTTGTAGAAAATAATAAATTTAACAGTTAAACTGTTCTAACTACTATACGATTTTTTTGCATGTTTAAATTTCTCTTCAGTGACACAATGGGGGGTACAGAATGTATCTCCCCTTCTTACAACACTAACTGGTGTACAAAAGTCTTTGAAAAGATCAGATATATGCATTTATGAGAGCTGTGGGTGAATATAGTCTTGTTTTCCTCCTAACAGACAAAAGGTGTGTCTTAAAAGATGAAAAATAAAACTAACCTCCATGAAAAAATAATAAGGTGAAGGTCAGAAAACCACTTAATTAAAATATGCTTGGCCTTTATGTTTTAACCTAACTTCCTGTCCGCTATTACTGTCGGTGAATGGTAAACATTGCAGACGAACAGATTCAAATTTTTATTTTGGATATTTGGGAGAAAAGGGGCATTTTTAAGGGAGACCATTTGGAAATAGTAAAAAGTGAGTGTTTTCTCAAATATTATATAAAAGATGCCATATTTATCTGTTTGTGACGCATTTTCGGATGATGTTTACATTGGCAACATTTTACGTTCTTAGAAAAACTTTTCAAACTGTCGGCTGCGTAACGTCATCAAATACCGCGAGACACGAGAAACAAAATGTCATCGGAATATGGACTCTCATGGAATTAGGACCTTGAACGATACTTTGTTTCATTTTATTTTGTGTGAATATTTACAGGTAGCCTATACAGTAGTCCAAATAATTAGACGTGAAAAAGTTGTCATTTGACGTTCAACATTCAATATTCTGACATTTTACATTTTTACTATCAAAGCCTTTTTCGACACATGGAAAATAAAAATGTAAAATATCAATTAAAATAAACTTATAACGTGACATGAGTTATGTCAGGTCTTATATTTAGGACTAGCCTATACAGTAGATATATTCATGTTCAAACACACGTCACACTCTGTCACTTGAGGTAGAGCTACTGGTTTCAGACCAGTTTCCGATAAAAATGAGGGTTTTCATTATATTTATTTTTAAATACAAATTGTTTACAAAAATAATCTACAAATCGTTAAACCATAGTCTTTACTCTTTGCAAGGATGTACCTTTACCGGCTTTATGCGTCCAAAAACAGGGGCTCCGAAAGGGCAGTCTAATAAACGTTAATTGGTTTATCTATAGTACCAGTTTCCGACAAATAGTTTTGTAAGCAGCTTTAAAATTATTATGACTGAAAATCTTTTATAATTTTGATTTTAAATTATGTAATTAACCTTTATTACTTTTCCCCATAAATCGTACAGGGTGTGGCTATCTTCCGTTCCGTTACGTACGGTACCGTACAGCACCTGTATAATCATATCATGCAACACTTCAGACAAGCACCTTTCACATTGTGTATTTGTCTAGCTTGTAGACAGTAGTTTATTTGATTACTGTATACATTGTACTCTCGGTATATAGGAGTTTTATATCGACTGTAAGTCCTTAAGCTGTGTTAATATATATTTAAAAAAAGTAAAAAAATAAAAGATAAAAATTTTCAGCATCGACTGGGATTTGAACACACGACCTCTCACACCTGAGGCGAGCACTCTACCTTGTTACTAAATACCCATGTGATGCAAACGTAATATAATTTCGTTTATACTTTATCCAATTATAAAGGGAGAGTAATTCTACAACGGAGTGCAAATCATAAGCTCAGGATTTACCTCCCTGGAATTGGACAAAAACATGGGTTTGTCTTCCGCGCATGCGTGTCATGTGGAATCCCTCAGATGTAAAGAAGGTAGAATTTTTCTGTAAACACTTCCCATTGATGAACGAATTTTCGCTCGATGCTTGCTTGTGAAACAGCGTTCCCAAACACATAGTACACCCTTTTGAAGGGTTACATGAAAGGAGAAATTACGAGAATTCTATATGTATTTTGTTGAACGCTGTCGATAAACAACCGAGCCATTGTAAAACAGTCTAGGATTGGACGATGTAGCTTATATTGCGTCACCAATAAATTCACAGTATTGGAAGGTGTATTACTGTTACGTGCATATAACCAATCTGCGCGTTTGGTAAATCCGCAGCGCAAATAACCAATTTGTTATTGTAAATCGGGCAACCTTATTTACATTTGTTATATGCGCAGGTAACTGTTTTGCGCGTTTTGTAAATGAGTCTGCGCTTATAACATATGGATGATATCTTCCGATAAAATTGAACCTCGTAAGGCTAGACTTGTAGGCCTACATAAAATTGTTAAATAATAAAACTGACGGAGATCAGGCATGCGTGCAGGTGTGAAATGACTTGGCCGTTGTGCTTAATTTGTAAAGAACAAGAATTTTTTTTTTTAAAGTAAATCAGTAGCTCTATATTTATGCGGTAATTTCAAGGAGATGTTCACGCCCCTGGTAATTTACGGACTATAAATTTCTGTTGAAGACGGTATTAGAGTCACTTGTCACAGGTGTTTAAAGTTTTAAAATAACACAAAATATTCAAAGTGAATATTATATAGTGATTTTTTTTTACTTTTTAACGTCGTAGCCTGCACGGGATGTCAGTCCAGCGCTTATAGCAAATCCTGAAATGACACCGGTATTTCAAATATATGTCATTTTTTACAGATCTTATTGATATTTTTAAATGTTTTATAGTACAAAATAGATAGAATAAAGAGTAATTTACCTCACAACGTGAACGAAATTTTGTGGTTGCGCAAGATGTGTGTCCTGCGCTAATAGAAAATCTGGAAATTACTCTGATAACTTGAATATGTTAACTTTAACTTTGTTTTACGATTACAGACTAAAATTGTAAATATCTTGCTAAATATTTTGGTTTTAAAATTATTTATCATAAATTTGTTTCTACATCAGTAAATTCACAGCAGTCAGTCGCCAGGTTTCAATATGTCCGATCTAATACAACATACAATAAAACTCAAACATGCGTGAAGGTGTGATTTCCTCGGGATTGCACACGTCGTCCTCTGGTGGTATGTTCTAGGCTATATTTATAATTAATGTATTTGTACTTCACTCAAACACACACAGTCATTTTATACTGGATATTATACTTGAATGAGAAGTAAAGTAAAGATTAAAATGTCACACACTTAGCACATTTCACCATATCGCTTTTATCATACTGAAATAGCGCAATTCTTTTTACAACAATATACAAACGTGAGCATATCTCTTGACATGGCTAAGATTAAAAATATAAAAAAAGAGATAGAATTAAAAGACGATTCTTACAGATCTAATTGATGTTCTTTTTTAATGTTTTATAGTGAGTCATGATAAAATAGAAGCATGTATAATTTCAAGATTTGATTTCTTAATATTACTAATGAAGTTCTTTTTCATTTCATCTACAGGACATCACACTTTCATGAATGCTTTATTGTTAAAGACCTGCAATTAAAACCTGTTGCAAAAGCTACAATTTTAGTAGCCCGCTTAGCTCAGTAGGTAGAGCGTCGGTCTACGGATCGCGGGGTCGTGAGTTCGATCCTCGGGCTGGGCGTATGTTCTCCGTGACTATTTGATAAACGACATTATGTCTGAAATCATTAGTCCTACACCTCTGATTCATGTGGGGAAGTTGACAGTAACTTGCGGAGAACAGGTCTGTACTGGTACAGAATCCAGGAACACTGGTTAGGTTAACTGCCCGCGGTTACATAACTGAAATATTGTTGAAAAACGGCGTTAAACCCAAAACAAACAAACAAACAATTTTAGTAATGGTATAACAAAGGTAAAGTTAACATGGTTTATGAAACATATTCAAATTATCGGAGTAATGTCCCAATTTTTTATTAGCACAGGACAGACATTTTGCGCAGATAACAATGTCAAATGTAATATTTCTCGTTAAGCCGGAAATCACTTTTTTCTATTTATTTTCTACTATAAAAACACTTTTTAAAAAGTTACATAAATAATATGTTTTGGAAATGAAATATATTTGAGATATCGGCGTCATTACAAGATTTGCTATTAGCGCAGGACTGACATCCGTGCATATTACAGATGTAACATTATATTCAGATTTTCCAAAAATTTTTTAGTCTGTAATCGTAATCCAAAATTAAAATTAACACGGTTTATGAAAGATATTAAAGTTATCAGAGTAATTTCGAGATTTTCTATTAGCGCAGGGCACACATCTTGCGCAGCTACAAAATGTAAAATTATGTTCACGTTTTGACGAAAATTACTTTTTATTTTATCACGATTAAAATTAGAATATCAATAAGATCTGTAAGAATCGTCTTTTAGCCTGTCAAGATATATGCTCACGTTGGTAAAAAGAAGTGCGCTATTTCAATATGATAAAAGCGATAAAGTGAAATGTGCTAAGTGTGTTTTATTTACGTCTAATTCATGTACAATATCCGGTAGAAAATAACTGTGTGTGTTCGAGTGAAGTAAAAGTACTTTAATTATAAAAATAGGTGAAACATACCAGAGGACGACGTGTGCAAGCCACAGGAAATCACAACTTCACGCATGTTGAGTTTTATTGCATGTTGTATCAGATCGGAGATATTGAAACCTGGTGACCGACTGCTGTGAATTTACTGATGTAGAAACAAATTTATGACACATAATTTAAATACCAATTAAGATATTCAGCAATTGACATTTATTTATTCATCAATTGACCAAATGCATGTTTTACCGAACACAAAAAGCAAATTATTTATATTTAAAGTTACATTTGTTATTTGCGCTGCGCGTTTAGGAAATCGCGCAGGGTAAATTATCCTGCGCAACGATTGGTAAATCGTCGCGCATATAACCAACGTACAAAAATGTGTTATATGCGCTGTGCGTTTGGTAAATCTCGCAGATTGGCTATTTGCGCTTAACATTACAAAATCACGTATCAGTTGGGCTAAGATTTTCATAATTTATAGCGGAAAATCACCGAAAAGCGCAAGATACATGGGCGCCGCCATTTTATTTTTGCACGTAGTTTTTGTCTTAAGACAAAAGATAAAAGTTAGGGTTGCCCTGAGGCCCTGAGTCCTAATTTTAGTCTTAATTTCACACATAGTGCATATTAAGTTTTTCTTGAAACGCAGTTTTCACCTAGTTTTGCACTTAGGAGTAAAAACAGACTTAAGATTCTTTATGAAACGCACCCCATGCCTAAAGCGGCATCCAAATATTTGGCCGAGGGGTGTGTGTGTGTTCGGGTTTAACATCTTTTTCAACAATTTTTCAGTCATATAAACGACGGTGTCTACTTGTAGCAGTGAGCACAATGCCCAACTTTATAGTGCTGCCTCACTGGAATATCACGCCGTAGACACGTGGCATGATACCCCATCCAGTCACATTATACTGACACCGGGCTGACCAGTCCTAGCACTATCCCCTTAATGCTGAGCGCCAAGCGAGGAAGTTACCAGTACCATTTTTTACATCTTTGGTATGACGCAGGCGGGGATCGAACCCACGACCTCACGCACTCGAAGCGGACGCTCTACCACTAGGCTACCGAGGCGGTGGAAGGTGACCATTAATGTAATGCTTGACTTCAGAAGCTATAATAGCACGAGTCACAATTCGTCTATTATTATTTAAACAGCTCAGAACTCAAACATATCAGCAACCTTTCAAGAATAGGTATTTAATACAAATTCCTTGCACATATTTATAAAAGTCACCAGTAATTTATCTACAAGTTTAGAAGCTACATGAAAACGACTACAAAATGAAAATCCTGTTGTTTGATTGAGGCTATTCGTGGACGATAGTGAAAATGCATGCTACCTTACACGCCCTCTTGACTATGTCTAACTTCGTGTGATATATTTTTGCTTCAAGATTTTTGCTGTTTTGCTATACATTTTTTTTTGGTTGGATTTAACGTCGCACCGACACATGATAGGTCATATGGCGACTTATTTAAATATTTCGTTGTGAGAGATGAAATTATCTTAGTCGTAGGATATAAACTTATGTTAACATAACAATTCTAACATATACTGATTTTTGAAATAAACAACAGTGTGAAATTGGTCTGCTAATGCGTCAAGTGTGGTGTGCTGTGTGTTGTGTGCTTGTCACCTTCCGCTTTCAGCCTCCGCCGCTGGCTAGCATTCTGTTAAACAAGACGCCGAGGGTGTAACTCTTCCCTGCCAGTACATAGCCTAGCCTCTCTGCGGACAAGCCCTTTTGCAGTGCCTTCGAGTTGGCGCCACACGGTAACTGAGCACCTTGCGGCCTCAGGCAGAACTGCAGGGAACTAGGAGGAGGTCTGCCCCCAGACATGTGGCATGTCAGGCCCACCGGTATGTGGGCAAGCCCTGATGCCTATGAACAGACCCCCAGCTATTGGACAAATAGCCCATGTGTTCCCGGGGTGGGGTATGAACTCGAAACTAAGGGTGAGGTAACCCCGATAGAAACCTAAAGATTTGAAGATAGAGGTGCTGGGCCATTGACACTCTCTTAAACCATAGCACCATGCAATTTCACTATGACTACACAACCATCCGGTATTCAACAATGCGATGCTGAATCTCTGAGGTCCCTCCAGGGAGATTCAGTGCCGGGCTCTGAGCCACGACTGAGTCCACCCACAGCAACTGGGGATCCCTCATTTAATTCACAACATGTAAAGAGAAGAAGGAGGAACATACCAAGGAGAAGAACCAATCCGCATCAGCCTTTCAGGTTGATGCATTGGAATGCGGAGGGTGTCTTTAACAAGAAAACTGGACTTGAGCATATCCTCCATGAGAAAGACATCAATGCATTCAGGAAACTCACATACAACCAGAGAAATCCTTCAAAGTCAGAGGATACCAGTGTTTTCGCTGTGACAGAATTGGCAGACGAAAAGGAGACGTCACGACATTGGTCAGGAACAACATCAGTGCTGCCCAGACTGACATGCATATGGATGACTCCGAGTTCCAAGTTCTGACCCTCAGAAAGAACGAGTTCAACTTTAAACTTGTGAATATATACTCTCCAAGTGACAAATCTCTGTCCCTTGACAAAGTTACAACTAATGAAACCAGGTTCATCATTGTATGAGACTTTAACAGTTACTCACAAAGCTGGGGATATGACCACCTGGATAAATGTGGACAGGAAGTGGAGACCTGGCAAGATGATAACAAGCTAAACCTCATCTTCAAGACGGATGATCCCCCAACGTTTTACTCCAGAAGCTGGTGAACAACGTCAACCTCTGATCTTGCTTTATGTACTGATGACATACATAGACATGTCAAGCGGGAAGTCAGTGAGCAACTAGGAGGCAATGACCATCGCCCAGTCCATCTTAGTATGGCCATATAGCCTCTACTTCACCTAACATCCCCAAATGGAACTACAAGAAAGCCAGATGGACCTTTCACCAAAGTCTGAGTGATGAGCACTGTAAAGACATCGGAGTGGAAAGTAGAGACATGAACCGGGTTGTCAAAGACTTCAACGCCATTATACTAAAGGCTGCTTACAGCGTCATTCCAAGGGGAGCAAGAAAGGACTATAAGCCCCACTGGAGTGATGAGTATGAGAATCTACAGGCAAAGCTATCAGAAACCAGGGAGGAAGCAGAAAACAATCACTCACCAGAAAGTAACCTTTCTCTACAGCGAGCCAAGGCCAAATTCCTCATGCACAAACGGGAAACACAGAGGAAGAGCTGGAGTAACAAAACAGCCTCGCTCAGCCTAGAGCGAGATGGTCAAAAGCTGTGGAGATTGACGAGATAGCTGAACAATGAATACAAAGGAAGAGGCTCAGTAAGAGAATGGTGAACTGTTGACGGGTAAACAAGCTGCAAAATTTTTGATTCCAAATACAGTCGAGTCCGTTTAATACGAACTCGCTTGATACGAATTTTCGGATTAAACGAACAAAGTCCGAATTCCCCGGCCGAGTCCTTCTATTTTCTTTGTAAAATTATTTCGGTAATAGCGAACTCGCTTGATACGAATAATCGGTAGATACGAACACATTTTGGAAGTCCCAATAAGCTTAAATATTATACTTTTCCATCTTTTGATACGAATTAATTTTAGAAGTCGGGGCCGTTATAAAATGTGTTGAAAATAATAATATGGTCAAGCTTGTGCCGCTCGGTAATTGGACAATGGAGTAGTTCACACCTATTCACAAACAAACACTCGGTCCTTTGTGTATCATGTCAATATAAAATAATTTAATCAATTAACAAGTCAAGATTTAAAGAGGTGTAAATAATTTTAAACACATTATTGACGTTCTAGTGTCGATACAGGTAGGCTATGTCTTCCAAAATATACAAACTTTTATACCTCTTAGGATGCTTGTTATATAGTACAAGCTTCAACCGTCGTTTATATGACTGAAAAATTGTTGAGAAAGACGTAAAACCCGAACTCACTCGCACACAAGCTTCAGTGTTGGCGGTGGATATAATTTAGCGCTCTTGACCTCGACCGCACATTAAAATTTAAATTAATACAGTTTTACCTGTTTAAGTATGACTTTTCTTGAGTAATTTCAATGTTATCTGAATGAATTAACTTAATCAGTTTAAAACTATTAACTACTTTCATGTATCATAATACTGGAATCTATTCGCCGATGATACCGGTGATACTGCCCAAATTGCTCGGACAAATTATCTGGTCATACATTCATTAATACGAATTTCGTTTGATACGAACATATTTCTTAGGTGCGGATGAGTTCGTATAAAGCGAGTTTGACTGTACAAAGATTTTTCTAACATCCCCATCAACAGGGAACGGCAAAAGGAAGCCCGAAGAGAAAAAAGAGAAAGGCAGACAAGTCAAGTGACATCAGAATGCATGAAACAGAGGCTTAAACTACATGAGCTAAAGACAGCTCTCAGGCAGTTGAAGACAAAGCAGTATCCTGGACCAGATGGAGTCACAAATGAAAATGCTGACCCATCTAGGCACTGCAGCAAATTGCAAACTCCTAGAAATTTACAACTACAACTGGACACAAAGACTGTTTCCACAGATATGAAAAGAGGCAATCATGATCCCCATCCTTAAGAGAGGGAAGGATCCAAAGAATGCTGCAAGCTTTCGTCCAATCAGCCTAACCAGATGTGTTGGAAAGAGCATGGAGAGTATTGTGAATGCACGCCTGAAGTGGGTCATGGAGACTAACAACCTACTAGTAACACAACAAGCTGGCTTGAGACAATTCCTCTCCACTGAGGACCAGACCTCTTATCTATCGCAAAAGATTGAGGACGCCTTCTATGAGCAGAAAGTCGTGCTTGCAGCATGGATTGATCTGCAGCGAGCTTTGACAAAGTCTGGACTGATGGACTCCTCGTCAAACTGATGAGGAATGGAGTAGGAGGTCACATACTGCGGTGGATTAAGTCATACCTCTACTGCAGGAGAGCAAGAGTCAGCTTAGAATATGCCAGCAGTAGGAAGTTCCTTTTGCGTCTTGGTGTCCCGCAAGGCGGAGTCTTATCTCCTACACTCTTCCTGCTTTTCATCACTGATCCGGTGCCTGAACTACCGAAAGGAGTTAAGGCTGCATTCTACGCTGACGACCTGGTGTTACGGTGTAAGGAAGAACATGCCATAACAGCCACACACAGGATGCAAGAAGCTATTAACAAGCTTTCAGCTTGGGCTGAAGAATGGTGTTTCTCGATCAATACAGAGAAATCCACCACACTATCAACTCTGTCGTCAAAGCAGAGGGCGGGTAAAATCAAGATGGGAAATACTTCGCTGACTGAAGCAGACGAGGCAAAATACCTTGGAGTGACATTTGACAAACGGCTAACATGGAAACCTCACATTAGTCAAGCAGAAGGGAAGGCACGTAGGAAGTTTGCCATGATGCGCAAACTTGCTGGAACAACGTGGGGAGCAAATGAGCAAATACTCAAGACAGTAATCAGGGAACAGCGAGACCCCCATTTAGAGTATAGCTCAACTGCCTGGTCCACTACTACCAAAGTTAACCAACAGGCTCTAGACAAGGTTCAAAACCACGCGTTGCGGATCATGACAGGTGCTACAAAGTCTACACCAATCTCCTTCACTGAGAAGCTAACAGGCACACAGCCGTTACAAGACAGGAGATATGCAAAGGTCCTGCGTCAAACAGAGAAGTTCAGGTCTTTTCAAGACCATCCCATGAAAGCCAAGTTGGATGGCTACACCAAAAATCGGCTCAAACGTAGCAGCTTCGTTCATGATGCAAAGAAACTCAATCGAGTGTTCAAAACTGAGCTGAACATACCAACGACTCCCCTAGATAGTGAAGACATTATAACCCCCTAGCGAATGATCTGTCCACAGTGACTGTGAGACTTGCTGTTCCTCGTCTTGACCACGGGAAGCAAGTGGATGAAGGTATTCGGAAGAGCCTCACACTTGCTATGATCAATGAAGACTATCCTCCGGAAACATGGACTCAAGTCTATACAGATGGATCAGCCACATGCGCCATCAAAGATGTAGGAGCTTGAGTTTCCATTCAATACCCACCTGGCAAAAGAGAAACACTACATGCAGCCACAGGAAAACGCTGCAGCAATTCCAAGACAGAAACTGGAACACTCATGAAGGCCGTCTAAATGTTTGAAGACTCGGCAGAAAAAAGCTCCTCAGTCTTCTTTCTCACAGATGCACTCTCTGTCATGGAAGCTCTGATCAACAATAAAGCTCCGCAGCTAGCCAGCTGAATGCAGAGCCTGAGTATAACCTGCAAAGTAGCACTTCAGTGGATTCATCCTATTGTGGACTTGCAGGCAATAAAGAGGCAGACCAACTGGCTAAGGTAGGAGCTCAGTCAGAACAACCAACAAAACCTGTGAGTTACAAGGAAAAAGTCACCATCATCAAACAAGACCAAGGATACAGGACGATGCTTTTCATCTCCTTGATCGGTCTGAACAAGTTATGCTGGTCAGGCTTCGCTCAGGGCACAACAAGCTCAATGCTCACATGTACAAAAAATACAGACTGGCACCATCGCCAACTTGTCCATGTGGTGAGGAAGATCAGACTACGGAGCATATACTTCAGAGATGTGAAAGGCATGACCAGGAGTGAGCCGCGATTTGGCTGATAGAAACAGAAACTGTATGGAGGCACTGAGGATCTGCGGCAAACCAGAAGTTTCATCGAGGCTGCTAGTCTGACAGTGTAGTTGCGAGCGAAGAAGAAGAAGAAGAAGAAATAAACAACATATGTCTATTTGTCCAATTTTGTCACAGTGAAAAGAATTGTAGCAAACAATTTATGACCGCCTCATTCATTTAGATAAAGCTTGGTTATTTGTAACCTTTAGCGTTTGCTGCAAAATTCTTAACTAGAAACGACAACGACACACACACCGTGATAACAATAAAAGCTTGTAAAATTATAATGTTTCAAATTAGAATGAAAATACAATAAAGAGTTTGCAATTCATTTCTCTACTAAACTGTAGCGAAGCATTAGCACTGACAATGCATTATAGGATTAAATTCTAAAACATTTATTGACTTCATATGATTTTAATTATATTATGTTCATGGAAAGGAGAGTGACAAGTTAGTAGCATTACACAAACTAACAATACAAATACAGTGTGGTTATACTACGTCATCGGTCACGTATGTATTTTAGCAAAAAAATCAACAAAACATCTCAACCCATATAATTCATTTGTTCTTGTACTGAAGTTTATGGGACTTGCTCGAGGCAATGGCGCTATTTCCGCCAATTATTACCATTTTCAACAGTAGTCCCGTTTTCAAGCTATTGAGTAACAATCGTACTTTCGGTTTCATTTGATGAGGCTATGACTGTGAAGCACTGTTCAATTTTCCATAATAGTCTACAGTTACTAAAATTGATTTTATTTTATTGCATTCTCCATTTTGTTATTTCGTTGAAATAGAGTTAGAGTTAGATGTCTAACTGGATTTCTTCCTCATGTGATATTAACCCACGTTTCACAGCTTTAATGGAGCAAGTAATTTGAAGTCAGTGACCTTAACTTCCCTGCCAATAACATCCATAATATATTATAATTTTGAACGTCTTATTTATAGGTAGGATACATACACTGTATAAGAGTTTTGGGTAACTTGAAAACCGTATACATGTATATTTTCAGGAAGCAAAGGAACACGAAGACAGTTTTGGAACAAGTGTAGACCAAAAGCCACCTTCGTTTGAAGATCAACAGGTAAGCTTTAAATCCAGTGTTATTTATCATCATACCATATTTATATAGCTCTTTTTTGTGATAAACACGTGTAAGTTTGCTGTATAGGAGAGATCGTGTTTGTAAACAAATCCATTGTATTTTCTATTTTTAGAACTGATAAGACAAAGACCGGGTGGGCAGACGCCGAGCGTCCATGTTTTTTGTAAACAGTGATGTTTTTCTAACGGCTTAAACTTTTTTAAAACACAAATAATATCAATAATTTTTTGATCAATGGAAAGTGTATAAAACAAGCAATTTATTGATTACTTTTGATTATAATTTCGAAATTAAATGGATTAATTATGAACGCTTAACTTACAGAGTTTTTTCAAAAAGTTTGGAGGATCGCTACGCCGCTATTTTTAAAACGGTTATTCATTTTAAAAAGATATTTAAATGGGAAAATATGAAAATCGTAAGCATTTCAAAACTTTTTGAATTTTTAAAATCCATAAATGAGCGAAAAAGTTATTAAAAATTAAAAATTCAGATCCCATACACAAACGATGTAAAAACATTTGTTTTACCCACCACCAGATAAACAGGTATTAATGCGTGACGTCATGGCGATCTCTCCTATATACATGCATATAATAGACAAAAACGCAGTTGGTCAAGTGCGAGTTATTTATAAGAGCAGATAATCAGACATGCTTATTTTAGACAATATTTGTCCTATAACCAGAGCAAATCTATGGCTGATGTATATCTAAAATATTTTTTGTGTTATAGGATGAGGAAAAACAAGAACACGATGGTAACAGTAACACTCTACCCATATTGCAAGATAAGAAAGAGGTACTTATTTTCAAGAATCAAAATTATTTACACCAGATTAAAAGCAGATTTGTTGCAATTTCCTGTACAATATGTCTGGACTGCCATACTGAAACTAACTCTGAAAATTCTCATATGCAACGTTTTACAAAAGGTAATGCGCATTTCACAGTGTTAGAATATTAGCAGTCAACTACAAATAATTGATTTTGCAGGATCTGTGTTATAAACTTATAATATTTATCAATAAATGTTAGAATCTTTTTACAATAAGAAAAACACAGTACTTTTGGAATTAAATTCTAAATGGAATTAAATATTAAATTTCTCCTCCCTGTTTTGTTATGCCCCCGACGGTTGGCACATTGAAATCGCAATGTCCGCCCAGGCGTCCGTCCGTGCGCGCGTCAGAATGCGTACGTGTAAATTGTTATTTGGGCTGTAACTCTGCCATCCATATTTCATCCATCAAAGGGATATTAAAATAACCTGGCATAAATATATATAATATATAAATATAAATAAATGACCATAATAAGACGACGTATCATGCGCAAGACCAAGACCCTAGCTTCAAGGTCAAGGTCACACTTAGAGGTCAAATGTCAACAGGGTCTGTTTCGTTTCTGGTCCGTAACTCTGCCATCTATGAAGGGATTTTGAAACTAGAAAATGCTTTTGTAAAAAAGCGCATGTCTCCCCCAATGCAAAGTCCTATAGGCAAGAAGTCAATAGGGGTCAGGAGCGAAAGTCAAAGAGACACTGATGGTTGGCTGCAATAGGGATCATCTACTTGGCATGTCCAGACATCCCGCTAAATTTCGACACTCTTGGCCTAGTGGTTCTCAAGTCACTGTTCAGGCTCCTGTGACCTTGACCTTTGATCAAGTGACCTCAAAATAAATAGGGGTCATCTACTCTGCATGTCCAATCATCCTATTAAGTTTCAACATTGTAGGTCAAGTGGTTCTCAAGTTATTTCCAAAAAATGATATTACATGAACAGGCCACTGTGACCTTGACTTTTAATAGACTGACCCCAAAATCAATAGGGGTCATGTACTCTGCATGTTCGATCATCCTATGAAGTTTCAACATTCTGGGTCAAGTGGTTCTCAAGTTATTGATCGGAACTGGTTATCAATGTTCAGGCCCCTGTGACCTTGACCTTTAACGGAGTGACCCCAAAAACAATAGGGGTCATTTACTCTGCATGAACAATCATCCTATGAAGTTTCAACATTCTGGGTCGAGAGGTTCTCAAGTTATTGATTGGAAATGGTTTTCCATGTTCAGACCCCTGTGGCATTGACCTTTAACAGAGTGACCCTAAAATCGTTAGGGGTCATCTACCCTGCATGATCAATCATCCTATGAAGTTTCATCATTCTGGGTCAGGTGGTTCTCAAGTTACTGACCGGAAATGGTTTTCAATGTTCAGGCCCCTGTGACCTTGACTGATCACAGAGTGACCCCAAAATCGTTAGGGGTCATCTACTCTGCATGACCAATCATCCTATTAAGTTTCAACATTCTGGGTCAAGTGGTTCTCAAGTTACTGACCGGAAATGGTTTTCAATGTTCAGGCCCCTGTGACCTTGACCTTTAATGGAGTGACCCCAAAATCGATAGGAATCATCTACTTTGCATGTTCAATCATCCTATGAAGTTTCAACATTCTGGGTCAAGTGGTTCTCTAGTTATTGATCGGAAATGGTTTTCAATGTTCAGGCCACTGTGACCTTGACCTTTGACGGAGTGATCCCAAAATCAATTGGGGTCATCTACTCTTCATGACCAATCATCGTATGAAGTTTCAACATTCTGGGTCAAGTGGTTCTCTAGTTATTGATCGGAAATGGTTTTCAATGTTCAGGCCCCTGTGACCTTGACCTTTAACGGAGTGACCCCAAAATCAATAGGAGTCATCTACTCTTCATGACCAATCATCGTATGAAGTTTCAACATTCTGGGTCAAGTGGTTCTGTAGTTATTGATCGGAAATTGTTTTCAATGTTCAGGCCCCTGTGACCTTGACCTTTGACGGAGTGACCCCAAAAACAATAGGGGTCGTCTACTCTAGCAGCCCTACAATCCTATGAAGTTTGAAGGTTCGAGATCAAATGGTTCTCCAGTTATTGCTCGGAAATGAAGTGTGACGTACGTACGGACGGACGGACGGAAGGACGGAAGTTCTAACGAAACGGTCTTTATGTGACTCCCCCATTGTTCTCTCTATTGTTCTAACAGTCACGTAAAAAGAAAAATAGTCACATAAACAGAACGGAATGAATGACATCAAAGAGAAAGTACCGTTATGCAGTCACTTAACCATCATTTCGCGGGCACGGACGGACGGACAGGGCAAAAACAATATGTCTCCTGGGGAGACATAATTACTTGGCATAAATGTTTCCCATAATGAGACAACATGTCATGCGCAAGATCCTGACCCCTAGCTTTAAGGTCAAGGTCACACTTAGAGGTTAAAAGTTATAACTGTCCGTTTCTTGTCCGGCCCATAACTCTGCTATTGATGAAGGGATTTTAAAATTACTTTGCATTAATGTGCCCTATAGTGTCATATACAAGACCCAGACCCCAAGATCCAAGGTCAAGGTCACACTTAGACGTTAAAGGAGTTTCTTGTATTTTCCATGATTCTCCATTTGTCAAGGAATATTTGAAAATGATTTCACACAAATGTTACCCATATTGAGGTGTGTCACGCTTATGACCAGGGTCTCTCGAGTCAAGATCAAGGACATGCAATGATGTGTGATTATTTTTTTGCGCAGACAACTGTAGCATTCTTGGGTACGCTTCGGGTGCATTTGTCACAAACAGTGACAGCTCTTGTTTGTATTGTAACTTTATACGCTTAAACAGAGTTAAAAGTATCATATTATTTTCTTTTAAAAATGAAAGTAACAATTAACAAAACAAGAAAAAAAGAACAATCCCGCCCCCCAAAATATACCCCCCCCCCAAAAAAAAAAAAACAACAACAACAACAACAACAAAAAACAAACAAACAACAAAACACAACAATATATAGAGATGGTACGTAAAAAAATAAAATTCATCTCTTAATTAAAGATTTTTTCAGAGTGAAATGATATCTAAGTGCACCAATTTGCTAAATATATTTATGGTTTTCCTCCTTTCTATGTAAAAATAGAAATATTTGATATATGAAAAATGACGTTATCGAAATATATGAAGTGAAATGGACAACTGTTGTATTGACCGTTTTTCGATAATTTTAGGATTTCCCCAATAATAGTCTTTATCAAAAGTCTCCACAGGTTAATAAATTCAATAGAGAATAGTGTAAGTTTAGTTTACTTTCAACACTCTGAAAGAGCCTAGTATACAGAACTTCCTTTTGTCCTTTAATAAAGTCAAAATGCAAGACTAGCCAAGAGTGTAAAACTCATGAAAAAATTCTGAGTGAAAGAGAATGATATCATCTTTATTATAAGCTTACCAAAACCATACCAAAATTTACCTGAAGGAAGTTCTTAAAGATTTTATAATGTTAACAAATCCTTCACCATTTTACCATCAATATTTTCCTCTCATAAATGCACTCAATTCAGGTGATAGCTGTTGATATAATTGTAAATGAGAGGCCCCAACAAAAATCTTTTTTCAAGTTGTGTAAACTAATGTTGATATCTGAAGTTACCCGCTTAACTTGTTTACAACAATAAATAAAACACCTTATAGTTTGTTTAAGGTAGGTGACCTGTAACGAAAATCATCAAATAATCTCCATATGCTTTTTCAGCATTTATTCGTTTTTCATGGAAAGCAATGGAAATGATAATTCCTAACCTGAGAAGCCGTTGATAATATGTGTGCTTTGTCAGAAGAAATAATACATAATGTCCATGCATTAAAGATTCGGCTTAATTTGCGCTAGTGTTAATTGGCATTCATAGAGTTTCTGATATCATCAACGCCTGGGGAAATCTGAAGGAGTTTCCATGTCACTACTGATTATCCATTTTCTATAACTATCCTAATTAACATGTGATCATATATGCGCTTGTTTGAAACGAAAACGAGGCAATTAGTCAATTTTCGTAGAACACTAGGTCTGCATTTATATAACATCTTGATGGCTATGACGCAAACCTAAGTTTACTGACATTTAAAAGTTATTACAACTTGCTGGAGAAGCTAAGGGAGGTACAAACTGGTATTTTTCTATGGCCCGGAATTGTTCGGAAACTTTCGGAAGTACACGATTCCGATCTGTCTTTTCCGTGAGAATTCCATTTCTATTGTTAGGCATGGATTATTGCTTTCAGAAGTTATCGTTCTTTATGAAACACCTGCATATTTCGGGTGACTGTAATACATGTGGTGCTGCGGTCGGAAAACTGGTTTCCCCAGGCTGTCAATTTGCAGGTAGAAAAAAGTTAGATAATTCCATCCAGATTGCTTAAAATACATTGCAGAGAGCTACCTTAAAAAGTTGTAATTACAATCACTACCTTAAAATGTTGTAATATCATTTGATGAAAATGACTTTTTGTGTTACATTATTTGCAGCAAAGTTCTCCTGAACAGCAAGAGAAATGCTTTAAAATGACAAAAGCATATGAACGATTTTCAAAATGATTAATTGAAATGATAAATAAAATCAGTATACCTACGTTGTTACACAAAGGTGATACAATTTTAACTTTTTATGTAATTTCTTGGATATATGCATTTTACATTTTGATATATAAATTTTGTGTAAACCAAGGTATCATCATTGCGAAGAATGGCTAAAGGATCAAGACTTAACAACGTTTCTTAGGGCTATATTCATAGACAATACTCCAACACCACTCATTGAGTACATTCAAATAAATTGCCTAACGGTCACGTCTTTACTCAGGAAAGATTCCATTTGTATTCATAAAGGTGAGTGACAGTCGAGTCAACTCCAAAGAGTGAGTGACTGTTGAGGGAGGTCCTGGGGACCCTTGAGTGTTTCTCAAGGTCTCATAATGTAAGTTTAGATGATAAATTTACAATATTTAATTAATTTGAAGGTAAGATAACAGTGTCATGTTAAAGCGGAAGTTCATATTTGTGCAAGGTATTTTGGAAAAATATATTATGTTCTTTTTTAATACATGTTGTTGAGGACGACGAAAACGCAAAAAAAAAAACAACAATAAAATAAAAAACTGTTTAATTATTAAAAACTGTTAAAACAGATTTAGGAAATCAAATATACATCTACGAAACCTAGCCAAACGGGGCTCATCAGTCACTCCCAGAAACACACGACGTAGTAACAAATATTTACATTTCACAAGCCTAGATATCGGTTAATTCATACTGAAATATAAACAATCCGTCAAATTAAATGCCATGAAGAACCTATCATTTAATCTCATTGTTTAAATAACAACGGAAATATTTATTTTACAAAAAGATGTGAGCCGCGCCATGAGAAAACCAACATAGTGCTTTTGCAGTCTGGTCAGGATCCATGCTGTTCGCTTTCAAAGCCTATTGCAATTAGAGAAACTATTAGTGAACAGTATGGATCATGACCAGTGTGCACCGATCTTGGTCCATGCTGGTCGCAAACGCACTATGTTGGTTTTCTCATGGTGCGGCTCAATTATGTATTTAGTAATTGCACTTTAAAAAATTCGCTGGCTGGCATTCGGGAAACACCAACAATTAATTGCAGAGTTAAAAATTCAGTTGTTTAAATAAATTTTAATTACAGCGAAAAGTAACCTCTATATTTCTAAGTATTAATTAAATTCTACTAAATGCAGATGAGTAGATTGGCTGATTGACGGACGAACGGACGGAAGGACGTATTATAAAACAAGTAGACGAACGAACGGACGGATAAACATACAGACGAGTAATAAGATGACAACTTCCAACTACAAAAATAATGATCAGCACTTTTGCATATCTTTGATGTTATTGTCATATAAACCGTTATAATCCTCTAAATCCATTGTGTACAATGAAACCATTACTCGAGCTGTCCTTCCGAAAGTTAAGATTGAGTGGAATTTATGAATATGACTTTGGAACTCCACTCACACTCCCGCAAGGTCTACTCGAGGTCCACTTGAGTGATGCTTACCCAAGTGAGTCTTGATTTGATCACTAGTGTATGAGGTTTCTATTTATTGGATACAACTTCGGCACACTTATGAATATATGCTACATAAAATCATGTTAACAGAAATTAAAGAGCAACAAAATAACTGTTTTTTTTTTTTCCTGATTAATATACATGCTTCTATTTGGGTATACTAACAATTATAATTTCATAACATTGAGAAAGTGGATGTTATACAAGACAATTAAAGGCATAAAATTACTGTATTCTTTTGTGTTTCCATGATGGTAATTATACATGCTTTGCATGAAAAATATGAGATATGCAAGAATTTAATTTCAAATTGGAAATGAGAATATATCAGGCAAGACAATGTGTTTAATGTCTTAAAATGTTATTGAATTAATGAAGTAATATGTACATAAATCAGTGTATTTAGTTAAATTTCAATCACATTTTGTTTCTACAGTGTAAGACAGTTATTTATCTATATTCTTAAAACTATACCGAAAAGAGACTAACTGAATAGGTTTGCAGATAAAGTTGTGAATAAAATCACATTTATTCAGGTAGAGCCTAAATTCTCAACCTGAAAAGTTGTATATTACTAGCATTATAAGAATGATTTTCATGAAGTTTTTGTGTGCGAAAAAAGTAGGTCACTAGATCGTGGTGGGTCTTTAAAGAGACACCACAAAATAACTGTATTCTTTTGTGTTTCCATGATTGTAATTATACATGCTTTGCATGAAAAATATGAGATATGCAAGAATTTAATTTCAAATTGAAAGTGAGATATATCAGGTCAAGACAATGTGTTTAATGTCTTAAAATGTTATTGAATTAATGTAGTAATGTGTACATAAATCAGTGTATTTAGTTAAATTTCAATCACATTTTGTTTCTACAGTGTAAGACAGTTATTTATCTATATTCTTATAACTATACTGAAAAGAGACTGACTAAATAGGTTTGCAGATAAAGTTGTGAAAAAAACATTTATTCAGGTAGAGCCTAAATTGTCCACCTGAAAAGTTATATTTTACCGGTATTATAAGAATGATATTCATGAAGTTTTTGTGTGCGAAAAAAGTAGGTCACTAGGTCGTGGTGGGTTTTTAAACAAATGTAGGTTATATTGTGTCTGCCTGATCAGTTGTTGGGAAAAGGACCTATTTCATTTTTCTTTCATATACGCTGGAACAATACAATTCAGAGTATTGAAAACAAAAGTCACATTTTGCGCGCTGCGCGCGTGTGTGTGGTGGTGGTGGTGAGCGTGGGGGTGAGGGGCGGGGGACTAATGTGTGTCGTTCGTATCTCAAAAAGTATTTGACCCAGAGTCGTCAAACCTCACAGAATTGTTATTCAGCATGGGAATGTGCGCTAGGGGTTTTGATTTTTATCTCACATACCCAGACCAAAGTTATGGCCCTTGACTCAGTCAAAATATGCAACCGAAAGGTGTATCTTTAAAAATCTTCTCAGAATCTGTTGGTAAGATTTCAAAAATATTTTGTAGAAATGATCACTAGGTGACTTACTACCAACATATGCTTAAGCCATTGTATTTCGTTAAAAACATAGCCGCGCAGGGGTGGGGCTTATTTTTCCTATATGACTATTTTGTAAATTTCAAAATATTTTTTCTCTGATACATGAAGACTTAGAGCTTAGATATCTTAGATGTCTAGCGGACTTTTACCAACATTGTTCAAGTTATGATCCCAGTGTTAATATTTTCTCGTCCCGTGTTCCCTTGAATTTACGTAGAGTTCTATAGGGAATACATAAGAAATTGTTCTTCTCTAAAACCGAGAGGCGCAGAACTTAAATATTTTCCATGTGGCATTGTCTAGTAGTCCTTTACTAAGATTGTTCAAATCATAACCCAGGGTCGATTTAAAGCACTACCCCGGGGTCACTTATTTTTATATGAGTATATAGGAAAACAACTTCAAAAAATATCTTATCATATATCCTAGATTGTTTAATTATAATTACGTGATGATCCCAAGTAATCAGGGGGTCACGTGACTGCGGCCTTTACCTACTGACCTACTTTCTTGTTTTTTAAGATACAGCCTTTAAATTTTGATGACATACACTTCTGCACACTGATCTTAAACTGAGTTTCAGTGATCATGAATGTGACCTACTGACCTACTGTCTTAATATTTTAGCATCAGTTTGACATTTGAAACATGTAGATCATATTACTCAGGTAAGCGATACAGGGTCATCATGACCTTCTTGTTTTTCACATGTCATTATACGAAAATCAAAGCTATCCGTTACTTACTAAATCAGTGTGTATGCAAAAACATCAGTGAATGAAAAGTTTTTGATGGAAATTTAAAACGTTGAATGTTTTTGAAAAGTGTACACATTATCATTCTATAGTAACACAATTATAAGTAGTATATTCAGATGAGGTTTTTAATAATCAATAACTGAAAAATGACCAAATTAAGCTATCATGTACACACTTAATCAGTAAATAATACCAAGGAGAAAAGTATCTCCTTGCGTAATGCTGGGGAAGAAAACAACACTTAATTTATTTTCATTGAACTGGAATGCAGGAAAAGTTTGTTAGCTATCTACTATACCCTTACCATGAAACACTGTACAAACATGATCGATAAGAGTTGAAATAGAGTCAGCAAATCTTGTTGGATTGCTTACAACTTGTGTTAAATTAAAATAATCTTTGAAGTTTATCCATTTTCTTAACGTTATAATTGCTGTCTAAGACACTGACATTTCAATATTCAAGGATTACTGTTAAATCTTTCTCCCCACATATTACTTTTTTTCAAAACCTTTTCCATACTCTCGAGTCCATGAACCGAATGAAGATGGTGATCTGTTTATATAATCAATAAGAAAACGTTTTTGTTTGAATGGTTTCATTTCAAGCCACATTTTTTCTTAATCATTTCGTCTTGTTCAAGGATAACTGTCTTTTACGTAGATGAGTACACCTCCTCCATTTGCGTTTTTGTCTTTTCTAAGTAGCTGATGATTATTCAACTGAAATTCACTATCAGGAAAGCTGTCATAATAAGAAAGTTTCACTGAAACAGATAACATCTTATTCATTGTGTTCACTGAGTAGAATTCTTATTTCATCCAATTTTGGATAAAAACGTGAATATTTAGATGCATTAGTTTTAAATCATTTTAGCTTGAATATACTTAGTATGATGTGCTGTCCTACTCCGCCCGGTGTCGGTGTCCTTCCACGTCCGCACCTTTGTTAAAGTTTTGATGCACATTCTCTTTATCTCTGTAATTACTTGATGGATTTGTTTCAAGCTTAAAATAGCTATTCTTCATCATCACCTACATCATCTTGCACAAGGGCCATTTCATGAATTATCCCCCTTTTACTTAGAATTTCTGGTTAAAGTTTTGATGCACTTTCACTCTATCTCAGTTATTACTAAATGGATTTGATTCATACTTAAAATAGTTGTTCCAAATTATCACCCACAATCCATAACTCTAGCAGCAATTTTTCATGAATTATGCTCCTCTTTTACCTTGAACGTATGGTTAGGTTTGAAGCATTTTCATCATATCTCTATTATATATAGTGGAAACTTTAAAGATCTTGTTTGAAACAGCTGATCCTATTTTAAAATAATTCCACACAAATGATCCTTGCATTGTGACTTTCAACCAAGATTGTTCAAATTAAATTGTTTTATAAAAAACAAAACAACAAAAACAACCACAACAACAAAAAACAAATTAAACAACAAAACAACTACAACAACAATCCCCCCCCCAAAAAACAACAACAACACAACCACGACAATAAAAAAAACAAAAAAAAACAACAACAACTGCAATAAGAAACAAAACAAACAAACGTGGCTATCAGAGGGTGTGGTCACATTTTCCCTGTATTTCCTATTGGAAACATTAAAATTCTTCTTGTCAGAAACAGCTTGCATGAAGCTCTTCACAGCGTGTGGTCGCATTTTCTTACATGTTTATAGTAGAAGCTTCAAAATCTTTAAGTTGAAACAGCTGGCCATATTTCAACATATTGCATCCAAATGGTCCTTGTATGACCCTCTACCAAGATAAAATTATTTTGACTCATTAAAAAAGCTTTGCCAACAAGGTGTATGGTTACGTTTTGCTATATATTTGCTATTGTATATACTGGTAACTTTAAAGGTCATTTTGTCAGAAATATCAGGTCTAATCTTAAAATCATTTTTCACAAATGTTCCTTTGATGATCTTTTATGAAGACTATTCAAATTATTCAATCAATATAACTCAGGTAAGCGATCGTGGCCCTCTTGTTCAACAACCGCAGGCTAGAATTCATCAAAACTTTATTGGAAGCTTTATTCCAAAGAGGAGATGCGCATATTATTTTCATCTTCTGGTCGGGTAATTATCAGTTCAGTTAATCTTAGCTTTTTCCCTTTGATAATTTAACATAATATTGTGCATTATCATTTCTTGCCCGGAGTATTACTTAGCAACCACTGGCTAGAATTCATCGAAACACCATAGAAAGCTTCACTTTCAAAAGGAAATATACATATTATCTTCATGTTCCAGTCTGATGATTTCACTGCCTTATTTCCCTTTGATTATTCAACATTAGGAAACTATAGCGCCATCTTAGTCTGAGAAGTATTCCTCAGTAACCTGACTCAGCGAAAATTCATAGGATTCTTCACTCTCAATGAGGAAGTGTCCATATTATCTTCACGTTCTGATAGGATAATTTTTGTGCCCCAATGAGTGGTGGGGGCATATATATTTGCTCTTGTCCGTCCGTCCGTCCTTCCGTCCGAAAATCGTGACATGCCTAGCTCAAAAAGTATTTGATATAAATTGATGAAACCTTGCATGAGTCTTTATCATGATATGAACTTGCGTACCTCCTATTTTTTGTCTGACTCCGCCCCTTATTTTCAGAGTTATGGCCCCTGAAATAGTCAAAAATGCACATTTTCATCTTGTGACACGCTTAGCTCAAAAAGTATTTGATATAGATTCATGAAGCCATGCAAGAATTTTAATCATGATATGAACTTGCGCACCCCTTATTTTTTATTTGGGTCCGCCCCCTATTTTCAGAGTTAAGGCCCCTGAATTAGTTAAAAATGCACATTTTCACCTTGT
The DNA here is from genome assembly GCF_021730395.1 of Mercenaria mercenaria. Classification (NCBI taxonomy): domain Eukaryota; kingdom Metazoa; phylum Mollusca; class Bivalvia; order Venerida; family Veneridae; genus Mercenaria; species Mercenaria mercenaria. Next base: position 26,943 of record NW_026463164.1, on the reverse strand, counting down.
GACTCGCCTAGCTCAAGAAGTATTTGATATAAATTGTTGAAACCTTGCATGAGTCTTTATCATGATATGAACTTGCACATCTCCTATTTCATCTTGTTCTGCCTCCTATTTTCAGAGTTATGGCCCCTGAAATAGTCAAAATGCACCTTGTGATACGCCTAGCTCAAAAAGTATATGATACAGATTCATGAAACCATGCATGAATCCTACTCATGATATGAACTTGTGCACCTTCTATTTTTCATTTGGATCTGCCCCCTATTTTCAGAGTTATGGCCCCTGAATTAGTCAAAAATTGCACATTTTTTTACCTTGTGACGCGCCTAGCTCACAAAGTATTTGATATAGATTCATGAAACCATGCACGAATCTTAATCATGATATGAACTTGTGCACCTCTTATTTTTCATTTGGGTGAGCCCCCTATTTTCAGAGTTATGCACATGGCCCCTGAATTAATCAAAAATGCACATTTTCACCTTGTGACACACCTAGCTTAAAAAGTATTTAATATAGATGGTTGAAAACTTGCATGAGTCTTTATCATGATATAAACTTGCACACTTCTTATTTTTTGGCTGGCTCCACCCCCTATTTTTTAAAGTTATGGCCCCTGATATAGTAAAAATTGCACATTTTCACCTAATTTATTTGATGTAAATTCATGGAACCTTGCTCGAGTCTTTATTATAATGTGACCATGCACACTTGGCATTCTTCTTGAGAATCTTAGCGCTTATTACAGAGTTATGGCCTTTGAAATAGCCAAATTAGTGGATTTTTTGTTTGTAATGCTCATACCTCAAAAATATATGGCCTAGAATAATGAATTCTTTAAATAAAATGTTTGTATAAGCTAAACCCCATTAATACTGCAAATCTTTGAATTATTGCCTCTTATTTGTGACAAATGTACCAGTGTGGGGCACACCCTGTGTCCTACTGACACATTCTAGTTCATTGAGACTTGATCGTGTAAGCTATCTTGATATAGATCGATGTATTACATATACATCTTTTAAGAAAGTCATTATGTTTCAGGGTTTGTCTGTTTAAGAATGATATTTACTCACATATTCAACTATTCCGCGTTTCAAGTTTTAAATAGGTTTGTTAATAACTAAGTTTCGATTAGGTAGGATGTTCCCATATCTTTTGTGGCAGATAAATGTCCTGGTTTGTATAAAAGGTTTGATTCAGTTTATAAGATTTATTACATGATTTTGAGAACGTAGTTACTAATATACCACATAAATAAATGCCCAATAAACTCATTGCGTGTTCCTATTCTTTTCCCTACACAAGCTTGTGTACGGAAAAGAATAGGAACTCGTAATGAGTAAATATGTATCAAAGGATACTTATCTCTTATGTAAACCTGAAGGCTTAATTCAACAGGCATTTCATATGTTTTGTTTGTTCTTAAATAATATATAAACTGTTCATCCCATAGATACAATTTTATAAAATAAATAAACACTGAACAGGAACGCTTCATTTAAACTACAATATTTTGTTAACCATAATTTAAAGTTAGTAATGATCAATTCCATTCGCAAAGCTGATAGAATTGGTGGTTAATTAGACATTATTTTATGATTGCATTATGATTCAAATCTTCAATTTCAATAGACTTGTCTGACGTATTTCACTCGCACCAATCAGTAGCACTTATGGCAATCTCTGCTTGCAATCACAGCAGCAGATCGTCGCCCCATGTACCCGCACTAATTACATAGCAGATACCATGGGATTCTCACCCACACCTGGTGGAGCGCTGCTGTCAGTTCATGGACGTTGGCAGGCTGCGGTTTACATTGATGTAACTGCCGTCTAAGGTTATTTATGGCGTGTTTCGGATTTCAGTCTGGTGAACATGCCAACCAAGGCAAAATGGAAATATTGCTCGTCTGTAAACGTTCCTTGTGACACATGCAAGATCAAGGTTTGACGTTGACAGAATATAGGGGCTACTTTAGGACGTAATATCTTGTCGATGTAACGTCCGACTGTGAGATTACCGTGGCACAGACGAATTGGGACAAACCTATGGTTGATGGCTGCTCAGACCGTAACACCATCCCTGTTCAGAATGTGCTACAGAATGCAATTGTTAGCAATTGTTAGCGTAGCGCTCACAACGCACCAGCCCCTCTCTCGTAGATGTCTGCAATAGACGCAATTGGCAATTGTTAGCGAAGTGTCTCAGCCATTGTCGTAACTTTGGGTGTTCACAACATTGGAGACCGTCACTAAACATCCATGACATTCTCGCCAATGCTGACTGCGATGGGTGCGAACCCAAATTTGATGTGATGATGTTAACGTATCATAAGAACTAGATTGCAGTAGGGCCTATGCAGATAATTCCCCATTTTCTAAGCCGATTTTCCAAATAAGGCTTTTGACAAGCCAACCCGTGTCCCTGACAGGCCGAATGGAATGCAGTATTCTTGAATAAGAGACGTTAAAATGTCTAGCGACTTGTTCTTGCGTTCGCCCACAGCTAAGCATGGCCAAAAGTATGACACTCTCTTAGAAATTTAGCCTTGGCAGTTTCGAAAACTGATTAACTGTCAGAAAATCTCTGAAAGTATTGTTGTATGTCGACTTTTGAATGTACCTGTGTAAAATTCGCTCAATAAAACCACATGGTTGACACACACGTTCTGCACGTAGAAATAATGAGCAGGTACCTTTATTTAAAGACCCACCACGTCCTAGTGACCTGCTTTTTTTCGCCCACAATAACTTCATGAAAATTATTCTTATAATACAGGTAAAATACAGCTATACTACAAAATTTCATTTTGACAATTTAGACCTTTCCTGAATAAATGTGTTTTCACAACTTTATCTGCAAACTTATTCAGTCAATCTTTTTTCAGCATAGCTTTAAGAATATAGATTAATAACTGTCTTACACTGTAGAAACAAAATGTGATTGAAATTTAACTAGATACATTGATTAATATACATATTGCTACATTAATTCAATTAAATTTTAAGATATTAAACATATTGTCTTGGTCTAATACATGTTACTGTCAATTCGAAACTAAATACTTGACTATCTCATATTTTTCATGCAAATAATGTATAGAATGTATATAATGCAAATAACAGTATAGAAATACAAAAGAATACAGTTATTTTGTGTCGTGACTTAAACAGTGGTCTAAATTAAATCGTATAAGTTTCGGTTGGTTGTGTTTGTCGGTAAGAGTACATGTATATTTCTGACATTGCCCAACAACTTTAAACTGTGTAACGAAAATAACGTCAACTTTCGATGAGGATTTCTTTATCTCATCAGTGTAGTTTCGAGAAGTCAGCTATTTAAAGACCCACCACGACCTAGTGACCTACATTTTCACCCACAAAATCTTCTTGAAAATTATTCTTATAATACAGGTAAAATACAGCTATACTATTAGTTTTCATGGGACAATTTAGGCCCTTCCTGAACAAAATTGTTCTTACAACTTAATCTGCAAACTTATTTTGTCAATCTCTTTTCAACATAGTTTTAAGAATATAGATGAATATAATTATCTTACACTGTAGAAACAAAAAGTGATTGAAATTTAACTAAATACACAGATTTTTGTACATATTTGCTACATCAATTTAATAAAATGTTAAGACATTTAACACATTTTCTTGGCCTAATATATGTCACTACCAATTTTTAACTAGATACTTGTTATTTCTCATTTTCTTCATGCAAATCATGTATAATTACCATCATGGAAATACGAAAGAATACAGTTACTTTGTGGTGCGTCTTTAAAGGTAGATGTAATACATGATATTAATCTCTGCAGTTTTGCTGATGCTATTTTAAAAAACAAAATACCGGTTCGGGTTTTGTTTGACTATGTGCCTGGTGTCAGACTTGGGTAATTTTATTGTAAAACACAGCTGCAGATTTTAAATGATTACAGTTTCTTTTCACAGGACAAAAACAGAGTTGGACCAGTTGAGGTTGTCACACATCCACTATCGTCCACAATGCATGGGGTAAGTAGTTCTATATTCGTTTGAAACAGAAAAAGGAAATTGGAATAGCAATATTAGCTTTTAATACCAATTATAATACCAAGGCACAGCAGAGCAATTAATCAAAACAATTTGGGGACGGGGCACTTAGAATTGCCATTGTCAGTCAATCTGTCCGTCTTTCTGTCCGAACTTGTATCTTTCATATAAAAAATTATTTGACCCAGCGTAGCCAAATCTTACAGGATTGTTATCCAGCACAAAAAGTTGTGCACAAGAGATTTTAATTTGGATCTTACACAGCCAGACCAGAGTTATGACCCTCGACTTAGTCAAACATATGCATAAGAAGGGCCGCAGATTGTGTCACATGTATTTCAAAAAGTATTTGACCCAGTAATTTGAAACATTACAGGAATATTATTCAGCATGTGAGGTTTTGCACTTGGAATTTGTTAGATATTGCTCAATAAGACCAGAATTATGGCCATTGGCTTAGTCAAATATTATGCGTAAAAAGGCATTTGACATAGGGCCATGAAACATCATAGGAGTATTATTCAGCATGTGAAGTTTTGCACCTGGAATTTTGTTCTAGATTTCTGTCAGTCAGACCAGAATTATGTCCCTTGATTGTCAAAAATATGATTAAATGGGATACCAGTTTATGTCAAGCATTAGGTTTAGAGTCATAAAACTTTAGGGGATTGTTATATAGAATTTGAAGTTGCGCATGTTCTGTTCACTTTGGGAATTAACATAACCTGACTAAATTTATGGTCCTTAACTTAGTGAAAAGAAACAAAAATTGCGCTTAAAAGTTTAGTTTATACATAATTTATTTTTGGTCGATTGTGAATGAAGTTCTACAACTTATATTTATCACTCTCTCGACACCTGATTTTTGCTTGAATCCATCACCACGAAGGTATGAGAGAAGAGAAGCCAGAATTCCTTTTAATGCTGATTTCAAGCAAGGGAGCTACTGGTACCATTTTTCACGTCTTTGGTATGACGCGACAAGGGATCGAACACACGACATCCCGCAATCGAAGCGGACGCTCTACCACTAGCCTATCGAGACGGTCAAAAGTTTATGTTGCATATATCTTAAAAATATTTAACCTAGAGTCATGAAACCATGGTTGAATATTATCCAGCATGTAAATTTATGCACCGGAGTATTATTTATTTCACTTTGCAAGACCAGAGTTGACTTAGTCAGAAAAAAGTTTGAGCTCTATATAGATCAAAATGCACTTGATCTAGAGTCTTAAAATATAAGAGGATTGTTTTATAGCATGTGGAGTTGTGCACCTGGTGTTCTCTTTAGGATTTCACACAGGTAGGCCAGAGTTTTGGTCCTTCATTTAGTGAAAACTACACATTAAGTTTGTAAAAGTTTGTAATGGAAACATCTTTTTTCACCTAAAGTCATTAAATCATGTACAGATGTACAGTGACTGGAGTGGGGTGTGCACCTGTGACATATAAAACACGCAACATGTGTTTACATTATATATGAATACATCAGTATCAATTTTATTTGAAATCATCCAGTACGCATTTAACCTTTACCCTGCTGAACACGATTGATTCTGCCTTTGCTACCAGTGTAGATCAAGATCAGCCTGCACATCAGTCAGTTTCTTTTTGGTACGCAACCGTTTTTAGTGTTATAGAAATTTAGCAAAGTTGAGGATTAACCTAGATGTGAATGAATATAACAGTATTAGATTAATGGCTGAACCTTCCTGTTTGTAAGTGACAAAGAGTAGGAACTATATGAGGTTATTAGATATTAAAATTGAAATATTCTCCTTAAAACCTCATTTGTTCTTACCCAGAAAAAGGGATTTGGAAGTTTCAATATGAAGCATCTAACTCACATAAGAATGGGTATATTGTAAGCCATTATGATTTTGTGTAATACAAATTGTAATAGCTGCAAACACTAGAGAGCAAATTAGCCATAATAAAACAAATGCCCTTTAAGGTCATCATAATCCCATATCATTATCTGTTTATTTAAAATAAAGTACCGTTTGTAGACTTAAATCTTTCAAGTTGAATAATTTTCTGTAATTTTTATTACTATTTTGTCTGTTCTGCAGTACACATATTGCTACCTGTTATATATCCACTTCTGGATTCTTATTTTTGAAAATGTATAAATGCTTGAATGATAACCTGAGTGAATTCAGTTCAAAGAAAAGTAGTTAAATCTGGCTGAGATAGATGACCATGCAAAAAATGTAAAAAATACGTGCTAAACTAAAATGGGTAACGCAAGAAAGGTCAATTAAATTTAGTGAGGAGATCTTATATTGCAGTTACATATATTTTCTGTAAGAAAATATCAACGCTGACAATGACAAAGAAAATCCTGTCCAACGGAACATGTATTACTCACGACGATCAAAAACACAACAATCTAGGTGAACTCATGAGGAAATAGCAACTGTGAACATACATGTTTTTTTTTTTTGAAAATGACACACCAACACAAAAATATGTTTCATATGCAGGATAAAGGAAGGCCACTTCTCCTCTTGATTTTGGACAAACACTTTAATACAATGACATGGATTCCGACAAAACATTTCAATTCATAAGGGGAAATATAAACACTAACAAAACTCACCCTTTGTATAGCACCCAGCCGCTAACATATGAGGCGACGACAGTTGCATCCTCGCCATATGTCTTACTGTCAACACCGCAGCAAAGTAAAACTACAGAGCACTCTAGTCTGGGTGAAACGTCTGAGGACGCTTGTGCCTAATAACTTAAATAGTCGCATACTGGCCCGGGACAAGGAATTCCTTATTAGATGTTTCATGCGTCGTAAACTAACAAATTTTGGCGTATCCATGTTTTACACAATTTGAGAATTTATGCTGAATGTTTAAACAAATTTAGAATTTTTGGCAGATAAAAAGTAAAAGCGAATGTCTAAAATAAATCATGTTGAGAGGTAATACAGTTTGTATTTAATTGTAGATAACTATGAAACATTAGATGTTTTGCAAAAAGAAAATGCAATCTGTTGAACGAAAAGCCTGATGATTAAAATCAGAAATACCTCAAAATTAACTATCTATGTATTTTGGCTCCAGTATTTCGTTAAATAATGATAAAGTTTTGGTTTTGTTTCACACTTTCATAGATTAAAACTGATAATAAATGTGTGTAGCAATTCCGGCATAGAAATGGATATAAATACACAGACTTTACATTACTGCGATATCAACAGCGGACGCTGCGGTTCAGTACTATCACTGTCTAGGATTACAAGTTCTTCCTCTGAAGATTACCAACATTGGCATTAGTGTCTAGTATACACCTAATACGTTAAAGAACCAGATCAGCGTCTGAAACAAACATGACGGGGAAATATTTCGAACAACTATGCACCTGTTTAGCGCATTAGAACGTTTAATGACTTTCTTGGAAAAAAATAACGCTCGTTTACATTACTTTTGCATTTATTCATTTTGAAAATAATACTTTGTAACAGTTTGAGTTGCATACGATACTAAATTTCTGCAACGAAAATTTCATTCATTTTCTTTCAAAGTACTTTTGTGATATGGTTCAGCGTACCTTTCGTACTCGCAAATACCAACAGATGTAGCATTTTAACTTTTATGATTTAGTTTTTTGTATCCTTGCACTTTCAAAGCCGTAACGAGAATTCTATTTTTTTCACACGAATTTCTAAATTCAATTTGCGGAATACCCTTAATGTTTGTAGTGTATTATCCAAATTTAGATAATGTCCTGAATTTGTCAATAATTTTATAAGCTCATTTCATATAATTGGGCTTTAAGATACTAAATCCGATGACACTGACGAAATTTATATCCCCGGCTTTAAAGTCTTTAAGTTTAATAGACAAAAGCTCTCTTGATATTATATAAACTATGATGTCACACAAAAGTGTGGGATCACTTCTCATTGATTTACTCAAGTCATCGGAAATTGAATACAAAATTTGATGCATTAACAAATACACATAATGTTTCTCAAACTGAAATTGATAATTTAGTATAACATATCGCTGAACTATTTTTAAAAATGCCCACTTACAACTTTTGATAGTAAGAAAAAACCGAAACAATTTGAAAATATAACTTACAAAAAGCCATGGCTTAATGACAACTGTAAACAAAGGCAAAATATCTATCATAAAACAAAAAGGTTGTATAACAAATTTATATCACAGTACTATCAATTGAGTGTAGGAGTGCTACAGATATACATGTATAAATGCCCGGTCAGTTTTATTACAGTGGTTCAGTTGGTTATTTAAGTACATATATATGTATGTATAGCTCTGTTGTAATTGATGACAGAGTATAGGAATGCTACAGATATACATGTATAAATGCCCGGTCAGTTTTATTACAGTGGTTCAGTTGGTTATTTAAGTACATATATATGTATGTATAGCTTTGTTGTAATTGATGACAGATATGTGTGTACTGTATAACATTAATACTAAGAAAAGGCAGTCATCCTTATCTTAGGCCGTAGGTTGGGTTCTTTTTTTTTTTTTTTTTTTTGGATTTAACGTCGCACCGACACATGATAGGTCATATGGCGACTTTCCAGCTTTTAACGGTGGAGGAAGACCCCAGGTCCCCCTCCGTGCATTATTTCATCACGAGCGGGCACCTGGGTAGAACCACCGACCTTCCGTAAGCCAGCTGGATGGCTTCCTCACATGAAGAATTCAACGCCCCGATTGAGGCTCGAACCCACATCGATGAGGGGCAAGTGATTTGAAGTCAGCGACCTTAACCACTCGGCCACGGAGGCCCCGTAGGTTGGGTTCTCGCTGGGGATAAGTACCAGTGGCACAAACAATACTTGGTTTAAAAACGTAATAAAAATATATGCGAAATGACATTTCTTTGAGGGGCTTATCTAAGGAAGCTGTATCGGAAAGATTTAACTCGGGATGAGTCTGACTGCAACCCTGCTGATGTTGTGCAAACCAAGGCTTTAGTTGTTGGCAAAACACATTCGAAATGTGTCATATGTAGGGCTAAAGTAGAAGTAGCTCGCTGCATAAAAATTCCACCTGAAACTCGGCTGGACCTTTTAGTTCGTTTTCGCGTCTAACCGCATTTGTATATGCCAACTGCATGGAAAGCGACTTGACACAACACTTTCATGGTATCACACTGAATGAGAACCCTTTACTGATATGGCCTGCCAAGAGATGCTACTGTCTTCACCTATGAATCACAGGCATATCAATTCTAAGCGTTATTTCTGTTAGATAGACTAAAGTCAGGATCAGATTAACTGCTGTGCACACATTGCCTCTTTGTTGTTGTGTTTAGGCCTAGTCCGCCACAAAGAAAAATCTCCAATTTAGTTTTCACAAAAGGAATAACATGAAGTTATGAATGCGTGTGACATTTAGTATGTGTGTAAAGGATATAAACAAACAGAAAAAGATGTAAAAAGTAAAGAAATGAATAAAATATAAAAAATACAAAAACCAAAGGAAAACAAATAACTTCCTCATCGCTAGTGGCGTGCGCGTCTCTCACTACTGTGCATATAAAACATAGCTATATGTACGCTTTGCATTATTTAAAATGAATTATAAGTATTGGTTAGTTTACATTTGGGAACACCCTGTAGTTTGTTTTGTTTAAAAGTACTGCCCCCCCTCCCTCCCATTTGCATCAACACAGTAATCTGTATAATTAATATCTACATATGCTGACCAAATATGGTTTTGATGCATGGGGCGGAATAATGTTGTATAAAGAGAAATAACTTTCATGAAATACGATATATATCACATTTTGCAGTTGATTTTAATCAAACTGGCACACAACTTGTATTGGCATAATATCTCGGTTCCGTTAGATGCCATCATTGGTTCCAGGCTTATGGCCTCTTAACAGGCCACACTTTGCTCTTTGGCTTGTGAACCCGATTGAGACCACATTTTGCAGTCGATTTTATTCAAAAAAACATACAACTTGTATTGGCCTAATATCTCGGTTCCTTTTGAAAACTGGACAGATTACATCATAGGTTTTAGAGTTATGGCCCCTTAAAGGCCAAGACTGGCTATTTGGCTTGCAAACACAAAAGAGACCAAACTTGGCAATCGGTTTAAATCAAACTTGCAAATCCTTTATATTGGCATAATATTTTGGTTCTTTTCGAAAACTGGCCAGATCCTATCATGGGTTCCAGAGTTATGGTCCCTTACACAATACAAGCGACATTTTGAATTTCGTTTTCACCACACTTAAACACAACTTAATGTACAATAAGATCTCAGTTCCTTTCGATATTCGGCTAATTTCATCATGAGTTCTAGAGTTACTGCCCCTGAAATGGGCAAAATTTTCTGTTTTGACCCTTTCAGACAATAGTCTGTGGCAAATTGTCTTGTGATTTTTCCCTATATTTTGAAAAGTTACGTTTTTATGAAAGTTTATGTGATACTTTTTAACCCCCTGCCACAAGTGGTTGGGATTATAGGAAAGGTCTCCGTCCGTCCTTCCGTCCGTGCTTCCGTCTGTCCGTAACACTTTCGTGTCCGCGTCATATTTCCTAAACCCCTTGAAGGATTTTCATGAAACTTGGGTCAAATGATCACCTTATCAAGACAATGTGCAGAACTTACGAGTCGGCCTTGTCGGCTCAAGGTCATGGTCACAACTCGAGGTCAAAGGTTTGAGTCTTCCATTTTATATCCTCTCTATATCTCCTAAACCCCGTGAAAGAATTTTATAAAACTTGGCTCAAATGATCATCTTATCAAGACGAAGTGCAAAACCCATGAGTCCAGCCATGCCGGCTCAAAATCAAGGTCAAAACTTAGGGTGAAAGGTTTGAGCCTTCTAATTTGTGTCCGCTCTATATCTCGTAAACCCCTGAAGGATTTTCATCAAACTTGGGTCAAATGATCACCTCATCAAAACAATGTGCAGAACTTATGAGTCAGCCATGCCGGCTCAAGGTCAAGGTCACAACTTAGGGTCAAAGGTTTGAGCCTTCCATTTTGATTTCACTCTGTATCTCCTAAACCCCTTGAAGGATTTTCATCAAACTTGGGGTCAAATGATCACCTTATCAAGAACTCATGAGACAGCTATGTCAACTCAAGGTCAAGATCACAACTCAAGGTCAAAGGTTAAAGCTCTGTATCTCCTAAACCCCTTGAAGGATTTTCATGAAACTTTGGTCAAATGATCACCTCATCAAGACGTTGTGCAGAATTGATGAGTCAGCTATGTCAGTACAAGGTCAAGGTCACAGCTAAATGTCAAAGGTTTACCCTTTCACTTTCCATAGTAGTGGCGGGGGATTTAGCTGTCTTTCAGACTGCCTTGTTAAAAAATCCATTGGTAACATTTTTTTCGGCCATCAGTGTGGCAGCCATCTTAAATTTCAAAATGGCTGCTATATTTAATTAATATGCCTTGACATATTTAATCTGACCTTCAAATATTTTTTTTTTCTAATTAAGAAATAGAAATTTATATTTCTAGATAGTAATGGATTGTTTTATAAGGTTTCCTTAAAGTTTTAATCAAGTATTGATTTTATATACATTGTACATGAAAAACATAATTTTCAAATGACATTATATGTAGAAAATCTTCTTTTTCATTTATTTAATTTTTAAATTGTAAAATGTGGTAATTCTTTAAAAGAAACAGTATATTTATCCAAATACATGCTTAAGACATTCCTCTGAAACATAATATCAATTATTTAAAGACATTTTATTTATAAATCTTAATTATCAGGATGTAGAAAAAAGTCCCTCCTGCAATGAATACCTATTAAAATGTAAGAAAACACAAATATGGGTAATGGTGATAGAATTAGAGTTGTTATCTGATATCTTTTCATTTAAACATCATCATTGTAACTAGAACACTCTTTACATGTAAGAGTACAGCTTTTCCAAAATCTAATACAGTAAGCCTGCTACAAATAAAACACGATAGTGTCACAAACTGGGATACTTCTGTAGAAGACAACATAAATGAGCATTAGCAGTTTTGTATTACTTTAAGTATAATAGTAAGATGTGACTTTAATAAACTTTCTGCAGCTTTACAAAAATAAGAATTATTAAATTAATAACAAAATTTCAGCATATAAACATTTGGATATAGATAAGCACATCTGTATGAAGTATGACGAATTCCATTCCACCCCTTTCTCTCACATTCGCTGTATTTGATAACTCTTTCATTCTAACTGTAACTGTTATAGTCCTAGACATCTATATGTATTATAAATCCAGTGTTGTACTGTGGAAGGTCTCAGTCAAACTTGATTAAATGCATGCAGTTTAAAGACGCACCACAAACTAGCTGTATTTTTAATTCTTTTGTATTTCCATGATAGTAATTATACATGGTTTACATGAAGAAAATGAGAAATAACGAGTATGTAGTTTACAAATTGACAGTGACATACATAAGGCCACGACGCTGTGTTTATTGTCTTAACATTTTGTTGAATTAATGTAGCAGTATGTACATAAATCAGTGTATTTAGTTCAAGTTCAATCACACTCTGTTTCTACAGTATAAGACAGTTAAAACTATGATGAAAAGAGATTGACTGAATAAGTTTACAGATGAAGTTGTGAAAACACATTTATTCAAGAAGGGCCCAAATTGTCCACCTAAAAACTTGGAGTATAACCGTATATTACCTGTATTATAAGAATAATTTTCATGAAGGTGTTTGGGTTAAAAAAAGTAGGTCACTAGGTCATGGTGGGTCTTTAACTACAAAATGATATATTTTTCACACACAGAAACATTTGATGTTTTTTTCGGGATCTGATTAGTTCAGTCTTATATAATCCAATATCTTCAGAAATCTGAGTATTTACAGTTGCAAAAAGGGAATTTAAGTATTACGATCACCCAACGAATGAGTCCTTAGGAAGGCCTTATTATAACATGTTTTTGAAGAAAAATTGCCCTTTTGAGCGCTACCACTTACAGTTAAATACATGTAAACATTTGTTCAACAAAGTATGCTTAATGGCTTGCCAACCGTAGATATGGCAGTAACATCGTTAGACTTTAGTAAGCTTTGAGGGGAACTAATCTTCAAATCTACTTCCTTTCTATATTGCATTTACCAGTTTGGTTTAACTATTACTTGAAATATCGACTATCTATTTGGACTAGAAGGAAAGTGACGCAAGACAAAACTGAAGTTCCTTTACCTTCTTGACCTATTGTGGTATTAAGAAATGGTAAGCAACCACATCTAAAAGGTCTTTAGTATTGTATGAAATTCCTGAGATGAGGAAGTTTTACTACACATGCTGATATATATATAAATATTTTAGGTCCTAGTTAAAATTGACTCTGGCTGAGTATCACCGAGTTTTACATTGGTACTTCACTTTATTCTTTCAAATTCAACGCCTTTGTTCCTCTTTTGTTATTTTATACCATTCATATTGGTCCAGTTAATGTTGATTTTTTCTATATTTTAAACGGATGTTATAGACATACAAATTGAATACCCAGTTATATGTAAATAATTTCCTACATGTATTAAAAACTGAAAATCATTAATGCAAGAAAAGCAAGGGAAATATCTTTCTACTTATGTAAAACCTTATTCTTAAAAAATACTCTTAACTAACTCACTCAATAACACATTACATTGCACAGAAATGTAAATAATGGTTTACTTTTGACAATCAATCTGATCATCTAGTACAGTTCAGTTAGCAAGGTACCTCTGTAGCCAAGTGGTGAAGCATCAAATCACTAGACCATAGTCTCTGAGGGTACGTGCCCTGCTTTTGTCTTAATGTAAGTTATCCAACCTGCTTGTGAAGGTCAGCGGCACATGAGTATTCCCCAAGAATTACAGAAAGAAAGTTGCCAGTTGTCCTGCACTGTGTCAATGTGATTTAAAACTTTAAACATACATAATTATGTACAACATAAGAGTGTCTTCAAGAAGAGGACATGAACTTTTGTTTCATTTTAGGGATTATGTCCCGCCAAACAATTTAGGATTATGGCAATTTATCAGCTTGGAATGGTAAAGGAAGGCCTAGGTGCCCGCCATTATAGGCATAGGCAGATGTCCGGGTAGAACCAATAATCTTCAGTAAATAGCTGCATTGCTAACATAACTGAAAGAACTCTGCATCACTTGAAGGATTTCAACCCCACTTAAGTGGTGGCAGTGTGATTTGAAAGTCAATATCCAGTTTGAATGGTAAAGAAAGGGCTTTTAAGCACTCAAGTCATGTATTGCTCTGAGACAGCCGCCACTTAACAAAAGTATAACATTTAATGATAATAACAACAATTATTCTTAAAATTACTTCCCGGTATTTTCAATTTATTTTATTTAAGTTAAAAGTTATATAATAAAGCATTGTATATAATAACTGAAGTTCCAAAATGGAGAAAGAACTGGTACAATGTGAATGTTCATTCTAAAATATCTTGATATATTTCTCACATTTTGCTATTATCTCCCTTTTAATCAAACCAAAAAGATAATTAATAATAATAAGACACAAAGTTTACCTTGGCATATCTAATGTAATAAATGCAATCGCTTTGCTGATAATTTAATAATTTCAGTGATATAGGATGCCAAGAAGAAAATGCACATTTTTGCTTTTTACCTCTCTTTAATTTATCTTTATCATGTTATCGCTATGCTTTAATTTGTTAAGATTACCCTAAAAGACATACAGTATGGTTGATGTAGACATATTTTGTACAACGAAATGTATTTTGTTCATCTCATATCTGTATTTTGAAGATATTGCAGAATACACTAAGTTTATAACATTGCAAGTGAATTATCTCTCTTTAAGAACCAATTACTCCAAACTTAAAAATACAAGATAGAATTAAATGTCTCATTTAAACTTGTTACATACAATCTAGCATTTATGTAACATACAAAGTGCATTTAGTGTTTAGTAATTGGTAAGAAAATGGAAAAAAGCATAATTTGAGGCGGCCATTTTGAAATCAAGATGGCCGCCAAAATAATGATGATAAAAATGTTACCAATAGATTTTGAGGGTCTGGGTGTTTAAACTTTAAAAAAAACACAACTTCGTAAAATATAGCAAAAAAAGTTCATAAACTCTTATTTTCAGACAATTTGACACAGACTACAAATAAAGATTTCATTTATGTTTTGTTTTAATACAAACTTGCACAGAACGTTTATCATGATGATCTCTATGCCACATTAGAAACTAGATCATGTGGGGTTAAAATCTAGGTCATCAGGACAAGTCAAAGGAAAATGCTGTTTAGAGGCCACATTTATTACCCTATCTTCATAAATTTGGCCAGAATGTTTATCTTGATGGTTCATATGCCAAGTTCTAAACCGGATCATATTGGCAAAAACTAGATTACCTGGTCAAATCAAAGGGAAAGATTGTTAATAATAATTAACTCTAGAGGCGAAATTTATGACTCAGTCTTCATAAAACTTAGTCAGAATGTTCAGCTTGATGAATCCAAGGCTGAGCTTGAAACTATTGAATCAAACACTAGGTCACCTGGTAAAATCAAAGGGAAAACGTAGTGAACACGTTTTAAGTCCAATTGTCCTAGGAACTTTTGATAATGTTTGTCTTGATAATATCTCAGTCGAATTTGAAACTGTGTGATATAGGGTCAAAAACTAGGTCACCAGGTCAAATCAAAGAAAAACGTTTTGAACACTCTAGAGGTCACATTTTATGTCCGGTTGTTATGAAACGTGTCCATAATGTTTGTCTTGATGATTTCCTAGATGAATTTGAAACTGGGTCATCCGGGGTTAAAAACTAGGTCACCCAGTCAAATCAAAGGAAAACCCTGTGAACACACTTAAAGCCACATTGGAGGTCCAATTGTCACGGGAACATGTTAGAATGCTTGTCTTGAAAATATCTTGACATGTTCCAAACTTCTGGGTCATCTGTGGTCAAAAACTAGGTCACTCTCTCGAATTAAAGAAAAATCTTATGAACACGCTATTTATAGTTGTTGTTAAAACATGTCATTATGTTCACATTAATTATTTCTCAGTCGAGTTCAAAACTGGGTTGGTTATCTAAGGTAAAAAACTAAGTCACCAACCTTTCTAGTGACTTCTTGTCATGAAACTTGGTTATGATGTTTAACTAGATGATTTCTGGGATGGGATCGAGACCGGGCTCAAAAACTAGGTCACCCTGTCAAATCAAAGGAAAACGTAGTGAAAACACTAGAAGCCACACTTTGAGTCCAGTTGTCAATGGAAATTATTAAAATATTTGTCTTGATAATCTCTTCGTCGAGTTCTAAACTGTGGATTCAAAAACTAGGCCACTCTCATAAAGAAAAGCCGTGTGGACATGCTAGAATCACATTTTATGTCCATTGATAATTTCTCAGTTGAGTTCAAAAGTGGGTCATCTGGGACCAAAAACTTGATGACCCAACCAAATAAGAGGAAAATCTTGTGTATACTATAGAAGCCACATTTTAAGTCAATTATCATGAGAACTTATCAGAATGTTTGATATCTTGATCAATTTGTAAAATGAGTTACATGGACAATTAAAATTATCACCTTCAGTCATCATGAAACTCGGTCATAATGTTTCCTTGATGAATTCTTGATCGAGTTTAAAACTGGGTCTTCGTTCTCTACTTTATCTGGGAAGCAGTTATTAACATATTTATGCACAGTCATATTTGTTGACCATGGTTCTCAGGTGAGCGATGCAGGGCCAAGTTGGCCCTCTTGTTACTAGAAACCATCATTTACCAACTGAAACTTGAAAATGAAGAAATATCGCTAATGAAAAAAGAATTTGTATTATTTGTTATGATATTGGAGACGAATATCGTGATATTTTATAAAGATAGTACCTACTCAAGAAAATCTAAGAGGAACATCTCTGACATGACCAATAAACCGAAGCCAGCATAAAACATCAAAAGTGAAAGAAAAATCAAATATGTCCTTTTCGAACAACTGATCAGGCAGACAAAATATGACCTACATTTGTTTAAATCTCTTTGTATTCAATATACAACATGCACACTTTTCTCATGGCTTACACTGATAGTTATTTTATAAGTTGTAGCGAGGCCTTGATAGAAAGTTAAGTAGTGCATGAAAATAAAGAAAAATAATGCATAAATTCTTTTGAGGAAACTTTACGACATTAAAGAATGTTAATAAGATTTGATCTTTTAGCAGGAGATATTTAATGTTCACAATGTTGATACATGGGTTTACAAAACCTTTATATATTAAAATGTAAAATGTATGTATACAACAATGAGAAATTACAAAAAAAATGTTAAATTGGTATCACGTTTGTGTAACAACGTAGCTAGACTGCTCATATTCATCAGTTCAATGAATCATTTTGAAAATGTTTCTTATGCTTTAGTCATTTTGAAGCATTTCTCTTTCGTTAAGGAGTACCTCGCTGCAAATAATGTAACACAAAAATCGTTGTCATCAAAGGAAAACACAATATTTTAAGGTAGTGGTTGTAATCACGATCATTGCTTTCCATGAAAAACGAAAAAATGCTGAAAAGGCATATGGAGATTACTTTGTTTGATGATTTTTATTACAGATGAACTACCTTAAACAAACCATAAGATGTTTTATTCATTGTTGTGTTCAAAGTAAGCGGGTAACGTCAGATATCAACATTAATTTACAACTTTAACTGTTTACACAACTTGAAAAAAAAAGATTTTTGTTGGGGCCTCTCATTTACAATTATATCAACAATTATCATTTGAACTGAGTGCATTCGTGAGTGGAATATATTGGTGGTAAAATGGTGTAGGTTTTTTATACATTTCAAAATCTTTAACAACTTCTTTCAGGTAAATTTTTGTATGGTTTTTGTAAGCTTATAATAAAGAGCATGTCATTCTCTTTTGCTCATATTATTTTCATGTGTCTTAGACTCTTGGCTAGTCTTGGATTTTGACTTTACTAAAAGACAAAATTAAGTTCAGTATAGGCTTTTCAAAGTATTAAAAGTAGACTATTCTTACACTATACTCTACGTGAACTATAGTCAATACACGAGTTTTCCATTTTGCTTCTGATATTTTGAGAAAGTCACTTTTTAAATATCAAATTTTTTTTTTAAATGGAGAGGAGGAAAACCATTAATATATATGTAACAAATTGATGCACTTAGCTACCATTTCAAAAAAAAATCAAAACAAATCAGAAAATCTGTAAAGATGAATTTGTTTTATATCTCCATATTTAATGCCATAATTTAATGAAGATAGACTTCAGTATATTGATAGATATACAAGTTATTTTAATTTTTTTGTTTACTTTAATCACATTAAGTAAAATTCATAAACTACTGAAAAAGTATACGTATGTCTCCTTATTGGGGAGACAGTGTGTTTTTGCCCTGTCCGTCCGTCAGGCAGTCCGTCCGTCCATTCGTCACATTTCATTTCCGATAAATATCTGGAGAACCATTTAACACAGAACCATCAAATTTCATGGAGTGGTAGGACTAATAGAGTAGACGAACCCCATTTTTTAGGGGTCACTCCGTTAAAGGTTAATGTCAAAGGGGACTGAACATAAAAAACCCAATTCCGATCAATAACTTCAGAACCGTCAACCACTTTACCCAGAATGATGAAACTTCATAGGATGATTGGACATATAGGGTAAATGAATCCTGTTGACTTTGGGATCACTCAATTAAATGTCAATGCCCCAGGAACCAGAGCATGGAAATGTATTTCCAGTCAATAATAAGAGAACCATTTGACCAAGACCCTTCAATCATAATATAGAAATAGGATTTACAGAGTAGATGATTCCTCTTGGTTTGGGGTCACTCCATCAAAAGTCAAGATCATTGGGACCATCTGCCTATCGCACTTCAGTTTCGATCAATAACTTGAGAACCACTTGACCAAGAATGTTGAAGCTTCATAGAATGGATGGAAATGAAAAGTAAATGACCCCTGATCATTTTTGAGTCACTTGATCAAAGTTCAAGGTTACAGGAGCCAGAAATTGGAAAACAGTTTCTTATCCATAGCTTGAGAACTATTTAACCCAGAACTATCAAACTTCACAGAGCGATAGAACTTACAGAGTAGATGACCTATATTGATGTTGGGGTCACTTCAAAGGTAAAGATCGTAGGGGCCTGAACATGGAAAACCATTTCCGATCAATAACTTGAGAACCATTTGACCCAGAACCTTCAAACTTAATAGGGTGATAGGACTTACAAGGTTAATGACTCCCCTCATGTTTATGGGGTCACTCCATTGAAGATAAGGGTCACATATGGCTGTCGCACTTCATTTTCGATCATTAACTTGTGAACTATTTGACATAGAGCCTTCAAATTCTGTTGGGTCTTAGGTCTTACGAAGTAGATGAACTTTACTAATTTTGGGTTTCATTATCAAAGGTCAAGGTCAAAGGGGCCTGATCATGGAAAAACGTTTCTGATCAATTTCATTCCGAACCCCGAATGTTGAAAGTTCATACCAGGATTATTAGATATGCAGAATAGATGACCCTAACTATTTTGGGGTCACTCTATTAGAGGCTAAGGTCACAAGGAATAGAACATGAACATCCGTTTCAGATCAGTAACTTGAGAACCATTTGGCTCATACCCTTCAAACTATATAGGGTGATAGGACTTACAGAGAAGATGACCCCTATTTAATTTTTGTGCCCCCATGAGTTATGAGGGAAGACAGATTTGGTCTTGTTCGTACGTCCGTGCGTGAGTCCATGTGTGCGTCCGTTCGTCCGTCCGTCTGAAGCTCGTGACGCGCCTAGCTAAAAAAGTATTTGATATAAATTAATGAAACCTTGCATAAGTCTTTATCATGATACGAACTTGCGCACCTTCTATTTTTCATTTGGGTCCGCCCCCTATTTCCAGAGTCATGGCCCCTGAAATAGTAAAAAATGCACATTTTCACTGTGTGACTTGCTCAAAAAGCATTTGATATAGATTCATGAAACCATGCATGAGTCTTTATCATGATATGAACTTGCACACCTCCTATTTTTATCTGGGTCCGACCCCTCTTTCCAGAGTTAATGCCCCTGAAATAGTAAAAAAATGCACATTTTCACCTTGTGACGCGCCTAACTAAAAAAGTATTTAATAAAAATTAGTTAACCCTTGCATGAGTCTTTATCATGATATGAACTTGCGCATCTCCTATTTTTCATCTGGGTCCTCCCCTATTTCCTGAGTAATGGCCCCTGAAATAGTCAAAAATGCACATTTCCACCTTATGACGCGCCTGACTCAAAAAGTATTACATATAAATTGATTAAACCTTGCATGAGTCTTCATCATGATATGAACTTGTGCACCTCCTAACTTTTGTCTGCCTCCACCCCTCATTTTCAGAGTAATGGCCCCTGAAATAGTAAAAAATGCACATTTTTACCTTGTGACGCACCTAGCTCAAAAATAATATGACATAAATGGATGAAAACTTGCACGAGTCTTTATCATGATATAAACTTGCATACCTACTTTTTGGCTGGCTCCATCCCCTATTTTTAAAGTTATGGCCCCTGAAATGGTAAAACAATGCACATTGTTACCTAATTATATATCTAGCTTAAAAAGTAATTGATGTAAATTCATGAAACCTTGCTTATGTCTTTATCATGATGTGAATTTGCACACTTGACATTCTTCTTGAGGACCTTGGCGCTTATTACAGAGTTATGGCCCTTGACGTAGCCAAAATAGTGAATTTTTGTTTATGATGCACATAGCTCAAAAAGTATATGGCCTAGAATAATGAATACTTTTCATATTTTTTTTGAAGCTATACCCTATTAAGACTGCAAACATTTGAACTATTTCCCCTTATTTGTGACAAATGTACCAGTGGGGGACATACCCTGTGTCCTACAGACACATTCTAGTTGATCAATAACTTCAGACGCATTAGAACTAGAGCCTTCAAACATTTTTGGGTAACAAAGTAGATGACCTCTACTAATTTCTGGGTTACTGTATGAAAGGTGAAGGTCCCAGTAGCCCGAACATGGAAACCGTTTCTTATCAATAATTTGATAACCACTTGACCAAGGACCTTCACAATTTATAGGTTGATAGGACTTACAGAGTAGATGACCCTATTGATTCGTGGGTCTCTTCTTCTTCAAGGTCATAGGGCGAGAGATTGGAAACTTTTTTTGATCCATTACTTGAGAACTGTTTAACTTAGAACCTTTCATAGGATGATAGGACTAACAGAGTCATATGAGTAAAGGTCAAAGTAACAGGTGCCTGAACATTGAAAAAACCATTTCCGATCAATACACTGGTCTCCAAGAAAAATTGCTAACTTTTTAGCCTATCATTGCAAGTCTTGAGACCACTTTGCCTAGACTTTTGAAAATTCATATTGATTTTTGGCGACTTTATCAAAGGTCTAGGTCACAGGAGAAAGAACATGTAAAACCGTTTTAAATTCATAACTTGAGAATCACTTGGCCCAGCATGTTGAAACTTCTTTGGATGATTGGACATGCCGAGTAGATGATCTCTATTGCAACCAGCTTTTGCTCCTGTCCCCTATTGACTTCTTGCCTGTTTCTACTATGTATTTGGGCAAAAACGCACTTTTCTACAAAAGCATCGCTAGTTAGTAATTTCAGTGATCAGGGTATTAACATAATCTCAATTTAGAACTCTTAAGAAACTAACTTTTATGGCTGAAGAATACTTTGTATCTTATTTACACTGAAGTTCATATTATGATCACCTTTCTACAGGCATATATTGCCTTACTTATAATTTAAACACTTGTGCACTTTAATAGAAAATGTATAAAATATGTGGAATTCTTTCCAGACATCCTTTGGCAAGTCCTCATAATAACGCCAAAGCATTTATGTTTGATCTTGCGTTAGTACACTAATCTCCGTTGTAATGGCTTGCTTGTAAGATTTAGTTAAGAACCCAGCTATCCGTGTTGGCATCATTTCCTGGGTTGTGTAAATCTGCTGCCATTGTATCCTTAGAAATGTTTTCTGTCTGTCTTCATTTTTACCTTACTTGAGCACAATTGTGATCACGCTGTGTCCGTCATCCGTTTTGCGCACGTGCCTGCGTCCGTCCGTCCATCGTCAACAGTTGTGTTTAAACGACATCTCCTCCAAAACCGCTGGATGGATGTTAATGAAACTTGGCAATGATGCTACTTGGATTGTCCTCTGTCAAAGTTGTTCATACAGTTCGGTTTTGTTGCACATCTCTACCAAGATTTTATTACGTTATACCGATTCGTCAATAAATATGGCCGCCAGTGGCGGGGTCACTTTTTCCTATATATATTAAGTGGAAACATTCACTCTTCTTGTGTGAAACTTCTAATTTTAATGTTATTTAATTAGAATGGTCCTTGTGTGTCCCTGTACCCAGATTCTTTAAATTATTTGGATTCGTCAAAAAACATGGCCGCCAGGGGGCATGATCACTTTTCCCTATATGTATATAATGGAAATTTTAAAACATCTTCACGTGTAAAACTGCTGGTTCGATTATAAGATTATTTTACACAAATGGTCTGCTCAGATTGTGCAAATTATTCAGATTTGTCAAAAAACATTGTCGCTATGTTGCGTGGTCATTTTCCCCTATATGTATATAGTGGACATTTTATAAAAATCTTCTTGTGTGAAACTGCAGACTCGATTAAAAAAAAAAGTTTACACAAATGGTTCTTGTGTGACACTTTACCAAGATTGTTCAAGTTATGCCGATTTGTCAAAACATGGCCGTGTAGTCTTTCCCCGCTATATGTTTATGGTGGAAAAAAATCTTTTTGTGTGAAAGTGTTGGTCCTTGTGAGACATTTTACCATAATTATACCGATTTGTCAAAAATATGGCTGCCATGGGGCGTGGTCATTTTTCCCTATATGTACAACTTCACAGTGGTTAGGTGTGACAGAGACAGACATTGGGGTGGTGTATGTGGTTATGTAAGGAATGATATTGTATTTACAACTAGACAGGATTGGAATATTTTACATGGTGAATTTGTTTTTTATTGAACTTCTTTCACCCAAAACTAAACTAGTTATTACATTTTATAGACCACCAAATCAGTCAATTTTTAAAATGTTTTAAATAAGCTTAGATCTTCTGATTGTGAATGTTATCTTCCAGCGGATGCCAATATATGTTTTAAACAGAAATCTAGTTCATCATATAAGTGTTACTCTAAAAAATTGAGTATATTTGATCTTCAGCAAATTATCAGTGAAGCAACTAGAATTTCTACTACCTCCAGTAGTATTATTGGTCATATTTTAACAATTTCAAAAGACAGATTGAGTCAGTATGGTACAATTTCTATTGGCCTTAGTGATCATTTCATGACATTTTGTACAAGGAAAATAACCAAACCATTTTTTTCAAAACATTATTTTTCAAAAGTTAGGTCAATTAAGAATTACAGTAAGGAATTATTCATTGAACATACAAAAAAGGCTGATTGGAGTAAGTGCTTTTATTCTGAAAATGTAAAAAGTGCTTGGGTAGCTTCTAAAGATATTTTATGTCAGTTCTGAATTCAGTTGCACCTGTTAAAGAAGTCAGACTCAAACAGAGAGCTGAACTTTGGTTGTCAGTTGAGATTTTACATTCTATAAGGCTCAGGGATTCTTATCTTTATAAATTTAGAAAGCATTGCATACATGAGGACTATTCAGTGTATTGTAAATACAAAACTGTTATTCAAAGGGAAGTTAAAAGTGCAAAATCTTCATATTTTTCTGAACAAATTGCTGAGAACAGAAATAAACCTAAAAGTATGTGGCAAAACGTTAAACAGCTAGGATACAACTCATTTAAAGGTGCTAATGAAACGTTTGTGTTAAACGTTGGTTTCAAAATTGTCATAGTCCTAGTAAAATGGCAGATCATTTCAATGAATTCTTCACAACAGTTGCATTCAAACTTGTTGATAAATTACCATGTCCTAGTCATTTATTTGTTCTAGATTCTGAAGCTTTGATTGGTTTTTTATAATGTTTAAAATCCTCATAACAGTGTTTTGTCTTAAAACATGTGTCTGAGTCCTTTGTCTTAACAGAGTTCAAGAACCTGAAGCATCAAAGAGTACTAGTTTAGATGAAATACCTGCCAAATTTATGAAAGATGCTGCTGTATTTTTGAAAATTCCTGTTACTTTCAGTCTGTTTCTGAAAACTGTGTACCTGATGACATGAAAATAGCTGGGATAAAACCTTTGTACAAGAAAAATAGCAATTAAGAAGTTGGTTATTACATGTCAGTTAGTATTATAAGTATTGTGTCAAAATTTTTAGAAAAATCAGTGTATACACAACATAAATTTTTTTTAGTTGAAATCAGTAAGTTTTATGAGATGCAGTCTGGTTTTAGAAACTCATATTCTACAGATACTTGTTTTATTGAATTTATTCATTTAATGGCTAACATTAGAAGTAATAATGCCAAAGACAGGACAGGTATGGTCATGTTAGATCTACAGAAAGTTTTTGATCATGACATTCTATATGGCAAGTTGAAATTATTGCGTGTCAAAAGCACTGACTGGTTTATGTCATATCTGTCTGGTAGAAAACAAACAGTATGTGTCAAAAGTGTTTTCTCAGAATACAAACCTGTTACATGTGGTGTACCTCAGGGCAGTATTTTAGGTTATTTATGTTAATGATATGGTCATCAGTATTGACCCTGAATGTAAATTAATTTTATATGCTGAAAATAGTGCTATATTGTCTGCGCATAAAGATCCAAAGGCAATTTCTATAAAATTCGGGAAAGTTTTAGAGTATTGTTCAAACTGGCTAGTGGATAACAAACTATCTCTTCATCTTGGTAAAACTGAATGCGTTATCTTTGGCTCAAAACGCAAATTAAAAGTAGTAAATGGATTAAACATTGTTTGTAATGGACATAAGATTGAAACCTCCGAGTCTGTAAAATATGAAGGTGTCACTATTGACAGCTCATTATCACGAGAAAGCATTGTTAATAATATAAGTAAAATAAATTCATGACACAGATTTTAGTATCGACAAACAAAATGTTTAGACTCTAATACTAGAAAGTATTTATGCTCTACTTTGATTCTATGTCATTTAGATTATTATCATTATTATTATTATCATACCAGATTTATATATTGCCCTTTTCATGATTAACACGTTCAGAGGCGCTTTACATATAGCAAACGCAGCCACACAGGGCTCAAAATTCATTCCATACCAGTACAGACACACAGCGATCTGACCAGAGGGACAGAGTGAGATAAAGCCCCCAGAACAGACAGTGAAAATTTTTTAGATACAGACGTGTCCAGCTAACTTAGCCTGGCTCTTTGCGAAAAGACAGTCTGGTTCTTTAACGTGTTCGGTGTATAGCACCGGTACACGCGAAGCCATCTTTCCTGGGAAGTATCAGTACAGGCCTCTAGTTAGGTGGGAGACACTCAAGAGCATCTCATAAATTTCCAGTGCCTGGACCGGGATTCGAATCAGGGAACTCTGGATTGACAGTCAAGCGTGTTATCACTAGACCACCGGCCCACCGGTGATAGATTATGCTTGTACTTCTTGGTATCCAAACTAAAACAAGGGTCTAAGGGATAAGTTACAAATTTGTCAAAACAAAATTGTTGACCGAGGGAAAGCATAAATCAACTTAGCATGGCTAAAATGCCGTGGTTGAATTTCGAAAATAGAAATAAGCAGTTAACGTTCGAACCATGTATTTATAATTGTCAATGACAAATGCCCTTCATACATGAGAGAAAATTTTGTACCTGTCAGAACTGTTCACTATTACTCTACAAGGGCCAATATGTACAGCTTTATTCTACCTAAATAATTTAGGAAAAAAATGTGTCTTTCAGTTTTAGTGCAATAAAAGATTGGAATTCACTTCCAGACGATCTGAAGATATTTAATCAATTCAAACTATCTGTGAAGAAACCTGTTATAGATTTAGCTGTGAAAAAAAACAGTGTGCATTGTTGACACGGTCCAATACATAGTTTTGAGTTTTCATCACACTGGTTAGTTGAATGTGTTTAGGATCTACTAATATATTCTAGAAACAGTTTTGGTTTCATAGCTTCCAAATCCCAAAGTCTCTGTGATCTTAGTTAACTAGATAATATGTGTTTTCTTTATGTGAAACTATAACTTTGTAGCTACCCAACTATTGGATATTTTAGCTTTGAGATTTGTGTAAATTGTTTTAATGTGTGATAAATGTCATTTGTAACTTGTTTATGTATATGTGTGTTTTACCTGAATAAAACCCTATATGTCTGTATAAAAAGTAGAAACTATGAAAATCTTCTTGTATAAAACTGTTAGCCCAATATCAAAATAATTTCATACAAATTGTCCTTCATACAAAATGTGACCTTCTACCATATTTTGTTCAAATTTATTTGATTCTTTAAAAACATGGCCACCAGAGGGCTTGGTCACTTTTCATCAAGAATTTCTTTAATCAGAATCTCCTCCAAAGCCATTGAAAACGCAAATAATCTCTTTATAGCCCTCTTTCAAAGTTGTTTAAATGGTTGTAGTTCGTTGAACATATGGGTCTTTTTGGTTAGAAATAGGTTTTCAGCTGTCAGACATTAAAAGTCTTTAAATTTTTTAAAGCTTTGAAATTTGGCATGTGATATAAGGGAATGACTCTCTACCAAAATGTCCAAATTATTGCCCAAAAGTCAAATAAATGTGGCATGCATTAACTATTAGTTTATATATCAGAAACTTTGAAAATCTTCTTCTCTGAATCAATAATAGCTAGGGCCATGATATTTGGTATCATAGTTGAACTGTCTACTATAATCGTTCAAATTATTGCCCAAA
>NW_026463163.1:0-64553 GCF_021730395.1 Mercenaria mercenaria | reverse complement strand
GATCATAAATGTGTGTGACATGGATATAATATAAGCTAACATAGAAGAAACCTAAATTTGCACTTTAAGCCTTGTACACAGGTGAGCGCTTTAGGTTCCCTCTTGTTTCAATGTGTAGCTCTACTATATTTTGACACCTTTATGCCTTTTGGATGTTTGGATGTTTTTTGGTCTCAGTGCAGGGTTGAAGTAGGGTTTTAGTCTGTTTGCCTGACGACACTCTTAAAGCTTTGTATGTTTCTTGGTTTCTCATTCGATTTTGAATTCACATAGTCTTTCCGCTACTTAAAACTGTTCAGTGCAATGCTGTATCAAGTTTGATGATATTCCTAGCCCTGTCCTTTGATTATATAGCCACACATTTTCGTGGACACTAAAGCTTTGAGTACTAGCATTCTTGTCGTAGTATCTTTTATACTTTTCGTGAGACTATGTAATTTCTCTCACTAACTCTATGCAAACTATCTGATTCTCTATGATGTATCTAGGGTGTTGCTCATGTGTTTTACCTGCTGTTGTGGTGGGTATGAGGGTTGTGTCCAAAGTCTACAGTCTCTCCAAAACAATATGCAGCATGGTGAGTAGCCTGTAGAATGTACTCTTGGACTCATTCAGTAACTCATCATGATGTTTGGTAGAAATTGAGCAAAATTTGTATGTTTCTTGTTGCAATATACCATGAGATACAGCAGAAAGACTGAAGTCATTTTCTAAGCAGTTTTTTATTGCAAGATAGTAGCTACTGGTGTTGCTTTAGTAGATTCTAAAAATACTACATAAAGCTTTCATCAGCTTAGACATAAAGTTTGCCTCTCAGTCTGTCTGTCAAAATTGATGTTGCAAAGCCGCATTGAGATATGATCTTATCATACAACTTCAGGGACCTCTGGATTGACAAGCGTGTTATCACTAGACCACCGGCCCACCGGTGACAGATTATGCTTGTACTTCCTGGTATCCAAACTAAAACAAGGGTCTAAGGGATAAGTTACAAATTTGTCAAAACAAGATTGTTGGACCGAGGGAATGCACTGTACCAAAATGTCCAAATTATTGCCCAAAGGTCAAATGAATGTGACATGCATTAACTATTAGTTTATATATTAGAAACTTTGAAAATCTTCTTCTCTGAATCAAGAATAGCTAGGGCCATGATATTTGGTATCAGAGTTGAACTGTCTACTATTATCGTTTAAATTATTGTACAACTTCAAGGCAACAGTTTTGGCTTCCATGTCTACTAAGAGACATTCTTCACACCACCTGGAAAAAACATCAGAAATAGGAGTACACATATGTAGCCTTCTTCTGTTTTTGACAGTTGTCTTAAAATATCCATATGAGGTCTGAACAAGTCATCCCCTACTGGCAATGGCTGTAATTGTGCTTCTACCGCTGATGGATGCAGTGCTTAGACATCTGACATACTTCGCAGGACTCATTTGCCCCTCATCGATGTGGATTCGAGCCTCATCCGGGGCGTAGAATTTTTCATGTGAGGAAGCCATCCAGCTGGCTTACGGAGTGAGTGAGTTGGGTTTTACGGCGAATCGACACAAAATGGTCATAATTATATCGCCGAAAGGTCGGTTGTTCTACCAAGTTGCCCGATCGTGATACAGAAAATGACGTCATCAATTTTGTAAAACTGCGCCTCAGCCATTATCCTTTTATGAACTTTCTGTAGTAATTAATCAGTCAACAGAACGATCGTACACTGACCTGATCTGTGCGTACAGGGAAATTTGCGACTGCGATCACTTTATATTTATCAACCCCATTACCTTGTCTGGTGAACTGACCAAACTTTTGACCTCCTTTGCTGCAAAAGTACAATTAATCGGTAACAGACGAAAATTGGCTTATCTGAATCTACTTAATACTTGTGACAAATATTCAAAGTTTTGACTGAATATTAAGCAGTCATCAATGTACACAAGAGCATATTTGTAATTTATACTTTTAAGTACCTCATGTATAACTGTGCTGAAGGCCGAACTACTCGAGCTAAATTCAGGGAAAGTGGGTTCGAGGCCAACTGGGGTCACGATCCTGACTTCTCTTATGACACCAGTACCGATTATTCCAGGAAGCGGACTCTAGAGTGGTTCAAATAAGCCTGAAGATTTTGTCACACTAGATAAAACAAGTTAGCATAAACTATAATTACTGTTAATTACCCCAAAAGATAATCTACTGAACTGCCAGGCCCCTCGATGAGAAACAAAGCATGTGCGGTATTTTGTGGCTGAATCTTAAGAAATTCGATAGAATCCTTAGGCTATATTTAATACAATATATAAGAAAGACTTAGATCTACGTATACGTAGGGCATCTATTACATCTTCAGAATGTGTAATAGGAAAGTGTAACGGTTAACTGGCCTTGTTGACTGCTTTTAAAAACAGAAAATCGGTATTCCGAAGAACTTTTCTTCGCCAACAGAATGTTGGTTTACCACGGAGTGAAAGAAAGACTTATAATGCCATGCCTTTCATTTCTTCAGTTTGACACTCGGCTTCCTTTTTCTGCTCAGGCTTCATTCTAACAGCATCACCGGTGTCAATTTTATGAGAAATAACTTATTATGTCCTTGCTCAGCAATGAATACTGCAAAAACATCCTTGTTTGTTTTGTTATAGGTCAAATCAGAATTTGTCGTATGTGCGCATATGGACCTGGCTATTTCAATATATGCAGCATTCAGATCTATCACATTTCATATTCATTTCTTGCTCAGGAATATATTCTGAATTATCATTAGTATTCGAGATTTCACAATGACTAAATTTATCTGGTTTTAAGGAGGAAACCGAACAATTTCAGACCCATATTGTCAACCATTTGCAAAGTAGCTGAAAGACATTGCTCAATTTCTTCAATAGAACTGACATACTACACACCACCCAGTCTGGTTTCAGAAAAATGCATTGTTGCCAAACGGCCCTTACTGTATTAATTGATAAATGGATAATGACCCAGGAAAAATAGTCGGTAGCGTATTTCTAGATTTCCGTAAGGCGTTTGACCTAGTGGATTATAACATTCTCCTATATAAAATGAAACTGTATCATTTTAGTGAACTTTCATTGTGCTGGTTTGAGTTGTACCTGAAGAAGCGAACCCAATATGTCCAAATAAATGATATCAAATCTTCTTTATCGTATATAAAAACTAGCGTTCCACAAGGATCTATTCTTGGCCCTTTGCTCTTTTTGATATATATATATATATAAACGATCTTTCATTAGTTGTCGGAAACTCAAACATCGACAAGTAAGCCGATGATTCTACGATGTATGTCAGCGCCAATAACATATTAAAATAAAACAATGCAAATTGATATTATCAAAATAATAATTGGTGCACGTCTTACAATATGGCTCTCAATCCGAATAAGACAACCAGTATGTTAATTGATACCAACAAGAAATAAAGTAAGAAACATAAATCTAACTCTAAGTGATAACTGTTTTCAAAATGAATCATACAAAAAAAAAAATTGTTACGTGTTTATATTGATAAAAATTTAAGTTGGAATCAACATGTAAAACGGTGTGTGAAAAATTGCACTCTAAAGTATATCGATTTTACAGAATATCTAAATACCTAAATGCTGATATGAATAATATATTTTATAGCTCATTAATTTTACCGATTTTTTGCAATGAATCAACTATATGGGGAAACTGCTCTAAAGGAAATATAGAAATAATCTTTAAAATTCAAAAGAGGGCAGCTCGACTTATATTGAAAATATCCTTTCAGACATCATCCTATACTCTTTCTTGATAAACGATATTGTGTCTGAAATCATTAGTCCTCCATCTCTGATTCATGTGGGGAAGATGGCAGTTACTTGCAGAGAACAGGTTTGTACTGGTACAGAATCCACGAACACTGGTTAGGTTAACTGTCCGCCGTTACATGACTGAAATACTGTTGAAAAAAACGGCGTTAAACCAAAACCAAACAAACAAACTCTCTTTTGTGAATTTAAATAATTAACTTTTCCAAATAGTATTAAATACAATATTAGTATTTTGGTTTATAAAGCGTTAACTAAGCTTGCACCTTCTTATACTTGTGACACAATTGAAATTTGTGACAATACATACCATAGCCTTCGTTCTAAAACGAAATCTGATCTACAGCACCTTCCACAAAAACAAATATTTTTTAAACGTTCATTTTCTTTTATGGCTGTAGAAATTAGGATAGATATACCTTACTCGTTAGAAATGCTAGCACAGTAAATTCGTTTAAATATTTACTTAGATAATTTCTTTTAATTAATACAGTGTAGATTTTCAGTGTTATGTGACTGTTTACATGTGTTTATCTTCTTTACAAGTCTGCTCCAAGGGATGACTGTAACATTTTCACCTTCATTTGTATGAGTAAGTGGTTTTGTGCTTGTTAGAGGGCCTTATGGAAAATAAGATTTTTATGTTATGTATGAAACATAATGAGTTTTACCTCTTTAAAATGAGAATTTATCATTATTATTATAATTATTATTACCATTATTATTATCTACCCTATCTTCTGGTTCATTTTGTCACCCGCCCGCTCAGCTCAATAGAGATCTACGAACGCGGGATCGTGAGTTTGATCCCCGGGAGTGGCGGTTGTTCTTAGTGACGATTTGATCAAAGAAATTGTGTTTAAAACCATTTGTCCTGTACCTATAATTCATGTGGGGAATTTGGCAGTTACTTATAGAGAACGGTTCGACACAGAATCCAGGAACATTAGTAAGGTTAACTGCCCATCGTTATTTAATTGAAATACTGTCGGAAAACGGCGATTACCCCCCTCCCCCCCCCCCCCCCCCCACAAAAAAAAAACAACGTCAAAATTTGTTTGCAGATCTAAATACATTTTTTTCCATTGAAAAAGCGGGTGGGGTAATTAAGTCAACATGTAAAAATGAAAGATTTGTTAGTGACAATTATGCTTATATAACACTGACATCACCTTGTATTCATATTAACCTTTAACACGCGAAATCCCTATAACATTAAATGGGATATTTTATGTTTTATAATGTACCACCATTTTTTTCAATTTTACAAAATTTCAGAAATGCATCAACAGTGGGTGAAAAAAAATGCCCTATAAAAATAAAACGAGTTCGGTGACCAGTGTTTTCTTCTCTTGTTTGTCTTAGAAACAAATGTTCTTTAAGCTCACAAAGTATGAAAAAATTCTTAACGTTAGGAAAAATTCGTCTCTACATCCTTAAGTTCATGTATCATGTTTCAGCACCCTTTGCAAAGGTAAACACATTTTGATGCATTTTTGTTCATTCTTCCACTTGCGACAAGTTCGATTTTTTTTCTTAAAATAATTTCGTGTTTTTTCTCTATTTTCAAACTTTGGTGCGGTTAATGAGTCCGTTATCACGTTTCATCCTTGTGGCATTTTTAAAATAACCAGTTTTATGTTCTGCCACAAGTAATATATCCTTAATCTCTGCATTTCATTCTGATTTTTCACAATCTAAACATTTGTAAACTTTGATTCTCACACTATTACTAAATCGGGTTTCTTTTTTCCCCCGGGAATTAACTATAAAGAAGTAGTTGAGTTTTAGTTATTATACGCCCGAAGGGACGTATTATGTTTTATCCTTGATGTCCGTTCGTCCGTCCATCCGTCCGACCGTTGGCAATTTGGTGTCCGCTCTGTAACCCTTGTACCCCTTGAAGGATTTCGAAGAAACTTAACACAAATGTTCACCACATCGAGACAACATGCAGAGAGCATGTTTCGGATGGCTTGCTTCAAGGTCGGGGTAACACTTTGAGGTCAACGGTCATATCAGTTTGTTTCGTGTCCGCTCTGTAAAACTAAACCAGTACTTGTCTATCATTATTTACTCCACTGGCTTAACAGTTTTTATTAATTATTAGTTAATTAGTTACTAACTTGAGATGCTTTTGAGAAAAGCGCGTGTCTCCCACAACTGCCTATTCATCTAAATGGCAAGTCATTTTCTATATAATGTTTACTTAATCCACATGTGCATGCACTTTCTTGACACCGAAAGGCCGCCTATACTACTAGTAGTATAGGCGCCGGTTTTGGGGCAAAACTGTGCAAGAAATCTGAGTGTTTTTGGTAATTCAATGGCCATAATTCCGAAGTGCCTGAGCCGATTTGGCTAGTTATCGAACTTGGCCGAGCACTTATTGGAAGTACGGTCTAAGCTGTACTAACGATAAAATCCGATCAACGGTCATCTCCGTTCAGCGTTCATTTAGTGGCTGCCCCGGCGGATCGTCTTCTATTTCATCATTTTATTCAGCGATCGCCTTCCGACCGCCGTATTTGACCCCTTTCGGCAGCCATGTTGCTTCCGAAATCATTTTTAGGCAAATATCGCCGAAGATACTACATGTAGTACTTGATTTTTGAGAAACATGTGATTGCTTAGTTTCGCGTGACTTCACCACAATTTTTGACAAGTGAAGCTTGTTGACGCCTACAAAAACATGTCCACTTCACGATCCCTGAAGAAATTAATCATTCATTGGTGTTAAATGATCAATTTATTACTGTTGTCAATTAAGATCTAGCAACAGTAATTATTAGTAAACAAACAACATCTTGACATACAACTTGTCTGACCGATAAATATTTTACTGTTTCGTCCCATAGAAAATTATTGGATACTTAAAATATTCTAAAGGAGTTGTTCCCCCTTTACAACTGAATGCAATTTGTGAAGAAGTAAATGTAAGCAATTGTCAAAAATGATGTTTAACCTAAATATGTTAGGTTAGAATACTAGTATATTGTTGGCAAATGCATCAAAACAAAGACATGTAACAGCTTTTTAAAAATAGTGAGTTTTTAAAGGCGATGAACAGTCCAGAAGTGTCCTTTATGCAGTCCCTTTCCGGAATTCAATACAGATATGAGTAAAACTAACGGTTTTGTAGAATCATAAACGTTTTTTATGCTGTTTAATTTATATGTAAAGCAATGCTTTCTTCCTGTGATTTGGTGATGTTCAATCTTTTTTTTCTCCTAAACTTGGACCTTTGAGCTCTTAAAATTGTTTGTAGAAAAGGTGTGAAAATCAGCTTCATTGATTAAAAATGTTTAATGACTTTTAATGAAGGCCGTACATAGTTACGTTTTTTTTCAAAACAAAAGATCAATACTACTTCGTGCTTCGCATGTAGTATTATAAAGTATGCAAACTGAAATTCTGTTTTTATTATTAAAAAAATCTTGTAAAAATATATCATCTTTCGTTGTCAGCTGGGTCGAAAACGACAAAGAACGAATTTTGTTTCAGAATATCGGCCTTATTACAATGCACGTATGCAAAGCAACGCGAAAAGAGGCAAAGGAAAGTACTCTTTCCGACATAGTGAATTAGTTTTCGCGAGCTTATGAAAATGACAATCATTGCTGTAAAACACTCACCGAAGCTGATTGCTAAGAATACCATTAGTATTGGGAAGGTAAATGCATATCAGTGTATCCTGGTAAAATAATAAGAGTAAAACAAAAAAGAAACAGGCCTAGATTCATGATTGGACACTGGTCAAAAGTCTGAAATATATAAATACTAGCTACCCTCCGATCGATGGTCACCCTATGCCAATTCAGCCAAATTGTCTGTTTTCCCTGGATGGCTATTTAAGACAGGTTAAAATATTGTAGACTAAATCAAATGAATCTATTTTAGCTATAATGTTTTCTAGATACGTAATGAACTGTAGAAAGGTAAGGACACTCTGATGAAATAATGACTTAATGTTATTTTAATGATTTTCATAATAAAAATGTAGCTACAATTTGAAAATTTGTTTTCAAATTAGAATTTACTTAACACTATACAATCAGGATTTGTCCGTACGGCATGGAATTTAGCCCGCTCTAAACTGGTAATGGAAAAAATGCCCTAACACCGGATCCATTTCCATTTCCCTTCACGTGACACCCACGCCTTCTTCAGTTTTTATACGGCGTGAAGCTGCCGCTATGGCAACTAATATGAGGGGAGGTGGGAGGGAAATAAACATTTTATAATGTTAGGTAGGTTCACTTAACTCATTAAACTCTAATTTGAAAGCAAATTTTCAAATTTCATTTCGTTAAGTCTCACCTACTTAACACTATACAAGATGTTAACAAGATCTGTTGCATCATCAAAGTCGTACAACTTTGAGTCTGTAATGGCAGCTGTACGACGTACTATATGTTGAAATGCTCCTGTACGTCCAAATTGATCCAACTGCTGTGACTTAGAGCAAAAGCGTCCTCTACATGGGTGATAACGTTGTCTTTATCCAAATTATATATAAAAATAAGATTCAACGGCGTTGCTAAACTTTGCTGAACATAAGTAGTCAAAATAATACCCATTGTAGAAACCTGTTGGCCCAAGTGAACGAGAATTATTCTTTGTGAATAACATTTCGCCTTATAGTTCTTGATCAAACAAGACTCCAACAACTTTTCTAATTGTAGAGCTTGTTAGAACTCTTCTGTTTCTTCACTTATTGGAAATGAGTCGAGATTTTCAGAAAAACATGATAACAAGAGGGCCAAGATGGCATGTGTAAACAAGTTTGACCTAGTGATTTCATGGAAACAAATATTCTGGCCATTTTTCATTAAGATTGGAACAAAAATGTGGTCTCTGGAATTGTCTTAGATATTACCTAGTGGCCTAGTTTTTGATCCCAGATGACCAATATTCAAACTTGACCTAGATTTTGTCAAGGCAATCATTCTGACCAAAGATCATGAAGATCAATTGAAAAAAAACAGTCTCTATCGCATACACATTTGACCTATTGACCTACTTTTTGACCCCAGATGACTCATATTCAAACTCGACCTAGATTTCACAAGGGCAATCATTCTGACCAAATTTCATGAAGACCAAATGAAAAATACAGTCACTATCGCATACACAAGGTTTTTCTTTGATTTGACCAAGTGAATTAATTTTTAACCTCAGATGATCCAAATTCAAACTCGACATAGATTTCACCAAGACAATCATTTTGACCTAATTTTATAAAGATCAGTTGAAAAATACAGCTTCTATCGCATACACAAGGTTTTTTTTTTATTTGACCTAGTAAACTAGTATTTGACCCCAGATAACCTATATTCGAACTTGACATAGATTTCATCAAGGCAATCATTCTGGTCAAATTTCATGAAGATCAGTTGAAAAATACAGCCACTATAAGGTTTTTCTTTTATTTGACCTAGTGACCTACTTTTTTACCCCAGATGACCCATATCCAACTTGACCTTAATTCATCAAGGCAATCATTCTGACCAAATGTAATGAAAATCAGTTGAAAAATACAGTCTCTATTGCATACACAGGATTTTTCTATAATTTGACCTAGTTTTTTATCTCAGATGACTCATATTCAAACTCGACCTAGATTTCATCAAGGCAATTATTACGACTAAATTTCATGAAGATCAATTGAAAAATACAGCCTCTATCGCATACACAAGTTTTATATTTGATTTAACCTAGTGACCTAGTTTTTGAACACAGATGACCCATTTTCGAACTTTAGACGTTATCAAGGTTATCATTCTGACCGAAATTCATGAAGATCAATTGAAAAATACAGCCTCTATCGCATACACAACGTTTTTCTTTGAATTGACCTAGTGACCTAGTTTTTGACCCCAGATGACCCATTTTCAAACTTAGGCTAGACTTTATCAAGGTTAACATTCTGACATAATTTCATGAACATTTTTAGTTGAAAAATGCAGCCTCTATCGCATACACAAGGTTTTTCTTTGAATTGACCTAGTGACCTAGTATTTGATCCCAGATGGCCCATTTTCAAACTTGACCTAGATTTTATCAAGGTTATCATTCTGACAAAAAATCATAAAGATCAATTAAAAAATACAGCCTCTATCGCATACACAAGGTTTTTCTTTGATTTGACCTAGTGGCCTAGTTTTGATCCCAGATGATCCATTTTCAAACTTTGCCTTGATTTTATCAAAGTTATCATTCTGAAAAAAATTCATTAAGATCAATTGAAAAATACAGTCTCTATCGCATACACAAGTTTTTTCTTTGAATTGACCTAGTGACCTAGTTATTGATCCAAGATCACCCATTTTTTTTAACTTAGTCTAGATTTCATCAAGGTTATCATTCTGGCCAAAATTCATGAATATTAATTAAAAAATAAAGCCTCTATTGCATACACAATGTTTTTCTTTGATTTGACCTAGTGACCTAGTTTTTGACCCCAGATGACCCATTTTCCAACTTGGCCTAGATTTCATCAAGGTAATCATTCTGATAAAATTTCATGAAGATCAGTTGAAAAATACAGCCTCTACCGCGCACACAAGCTAAATGTTGACAGACAGACAGACAGACGACAGACGACGGACGCCGGACATTGAGCGATCACAAAAACTCACCTGAGCAGCTAAAAGGAACCCGAAAGGGAAAGTTGAACAAGGACGAATATACAAGGGAATGCCGTGTTCTTTAGAAACAGTCGCACTACAACGTAAACCACAATAGCGCAGACACTCATGTACCAAAGATAAACATACAACTACGATCAACTGAATAACTGGAAAACGAACAAGCAATAAGAAAACAGTAGGGCATCGTTAAATACTCACAAGCATACAAACGCACCCACACAAGTAGGAGAAAAACAATCAAGTAACGTCTTAGGATTCGGCTGCCAAAACAAAGGGGAGCCACGAAAACTTACTAAAAGTAAAGAGGGAGGGGATGCAAAAAGTAACGTAAATCCAAGGGAAAGGAGCGGACAATAAGGGGAGTGAGGCGGAGGAAAAACGCTTACAACAAACAAGAACACATGCGCAACAGACAATACAAGACAGACGAAACAACCAGTTGAAAATAGGGGCACCGCCTTGGAACGGTCAGTAACCTATATAAAGGAAAGTGGGGTTACACGCGTTTAGGGCATACCAACTTCGCACTTACCCTATTTTCAACAAGTTAAACAACACAATGTAAATAAAATCCCCGCTGAGAAAGGCTGTAACATTAGATAGCCAGCACGTTTCTCAGTTTTTTTTACACTGGCGTATTTC
Organism: Mercenaria mercenaria; assembly: GCF_021730395.1. Classification (NCBI taxonomy): domain Eukaryota; kingdom Metazoa; phylum Mollusca; class Bivalvia; order Venerida; family Veneridae; genus Mercenaria; species Mercenaria mercenaria. The sequence goes on along the minus strand of NW_026463163.1, from coordinate 53,450 downwards.
CCAAATAAATCTTTTAAACACTTTTAAGATTCACTAGAGAGTATGTTATTGTCGTTAGAACTACCACATTTTTTTTGTTTCGAAGTATTCTGATTAATAGATTGTCCAATTTCCTGCGACTCCGAAAAGAAATTGAGTCTCTTTGTCTGATAAAGTGCTATTGTCACTGTTTTTAGAAACACTTGACTCTCTTGATGTAGAACAATCACTGGATGAACTACTGTTCGATTCATAACGCCTATCATTGCGTCTACTGCTGTAAGACTTCTTTGTAGGTGAAGAGGTATGACGTCTGTGTGACATAGATCTGTCCGGTCTGTATGACCAGGCTCGTGAACGTCTATGAGATGTACCCGAATGACTGTGTGGTGAACGGGAACGTCTGACTGGTGAACGAGAACGCCTGTGTGGCGATCTGCTACCGGATATCTCTCGTCTGTGGGACGAAGATCGATTATTGACGTTTTAAAGTGTGACAATATTTTCTTCAGTTTATCCATGACTTGAAATTGACTACTTACGTGACTTACGTGACTTCTATTTCCTAAAGATTCTTCTTCAGACACTTCAATAATTTTCCGTTTAGAAACAGATTTCTTTTTCGGTAAATCAATAACAGAATCCGAATTTCTGTTGTAATAAAACTGGAAAACCTTCAGACTGTGGACAACTGGCACTTTACTTCGTCCTCAGCCATAATAAAACACCGAAACACAAATAAAAAGTTTAAAAATAATCACTGGGAAGAACTTTTTGCATCCGTCTGCTTCACGCCGAAAGACAAAACTGAAGAAGGCGTCACGTTAGGGTAAACGGAAATGGATCAGGGTATTTTTTCCATTTCCGGTTTATAGCGGGCTAAATTCCTTGCCGTACGAACAAATCCTGATTGTGTAGTTTTAGGTAGGTCAGACTGAAATGAAATCCAGTACAGTTGATAATAGGTAAGGGTAGATTTCTCGGAAGCACGGAGCACAGCCTCTGAGCCACGCATTTGCAACAGTAGGGCAATAACAAAAAGAAGCTGCAATGGAAAAATATTACAGACGGGTTGCTTCAAAAATCTAACAAGTACATATAGATTTATGCCAAATATATGAAGCATGAAATCTCGTTTTTAACAGTATAAGAATAAATCAGCAATGAGTGGCGCGCAGTTGATTCCCATCAGGGTACCAGTTACTTGTAAGTTTTATCGCAAAATTTGATAAGTATGTTATCTAGTAGAAACCTTTGAGCTACACAAACCTGATCACAACTCCATAGGTTGTATCTCATAAATGTACTGTCAGAAAGAATGCTATGCTCTAGTTCCATTGCAATCAGGATAGTTAACGTTTTCGCTTGCACATGTTTTCTAAATTAAAGCTACAAGTTTTTCTTTAATACGATTATGTGGTAAATTAGTATAAAGAGTAGAAAAGTCATAAGTACTTATACTCGAACATTTGAAGTTTTTGTTTTTATTCCCCCGCTATAAAATTGGGGAGGGGGTGGGGTATATAGTGTTACACCTGTCCGTGTGTGTGTGTTTGTGCGTTTGTGTGTTTGTTTGTTTGTTTGTGTGTTCGGGAAAGGGTGGTGTTCGTGTCCGGGCCATAACTTTGACCTGCATGGTCTGATTTCAGAATAATTTCACACAAATAATAAGCATGAATAGACAATGTGTCAGGCGCAAATTCCATTTCACTAGCTTAAAGGTAAAGTCCACAGTCCTTAGTAGAACTTAGTCTATTTTCACTACATATATACTGATAATCTGATCTTCGTGTCCGGTCCTTAACTTGACATCAATGATTAGCATGGATAGACAATGTGTCATGCGCAACAACCAGTTTCCTAGGTTTAGGGTCAAGGTCACACTTAGAGGCCAAAGGTCACATACAAGAATGACTTTGTCCTGAGCATTTCTTCTTCATGCATGGAAGGATTTCGCTGCAACTCGGCTCAGTTGTACACCATCATGAGAAAGAATGCCATGCGCGGGAACCAGGTTCCTAGTTTAGAACTACTTCCCTTTGTTGTTACTATTAATAGGTTATGAATTATTGTAACTCTTTTATAACTGGTCGAAAAATCAAGATCACATTTACGTAGTACAACATGCATGTTACATCCAATTTTGAGATGTATTTTGACCTATCTCTGCCTGGTAAGGTTTTTTGTATGGACTTAGAAATTCATTTTGATTTTTTTTTAAAGATTTACTTCCCTTAGTTATTACTATAAATAATTGATATAATAACATTTTTTTATAATTGGCTGTAGGGAAAGACCACGACAACTTTGTGTGGTACAACATAGATGCTACTTTCAAATTTTAGGTGTATCTTAAGATATCTTTACCTGCTAAGAAGTTTTTTTTGTGGACATATAATTTCAACAAAAGAATTACAATAATTACTACCAAACCACAGAAAATAGGGTCAAGGGTCATTCTTTTAATTTGTGAGCAGAACCATGCCTGTGATCTTTCTCATGTTGCGGGGGCATCCGTGTCTGTGACACATTTCAAGTTTAGCTTTTTGCTAACATCTCTAGAGTTCCTCATAGACCAAAACAGATTATCACCCGAGTTCTCATATACCTTGGAGCAATATGTCTGTACTTAGTCGTGGTCTTTTATTGCAGTAAGATAAGAAGTCAAAAATAGGGAAATGTTTTTTTTTTTGTTGATGACTTTTTTTCTAGTGCATAAGGTTAAATTCGCAATAAATCGAGCTTTATATAGAGTTTTGTGAGATGTATATTGAGTTTTGTGAAGTTTAGAGATCCAGTAAAGAGTAGGGAGCTTCATCTAACTGTCATCAAGTGCGACATTAAAATTTATATATTGATTAATATGCGTTTTTACAATATTATTCTCACCTGGTAGTGATACATGTAACTGATAAGCTTTTTTATGTTTCAGTTCAGTTTTGTATGTAGGTCACACGTAATCTGATTCAGTGTCGTATCATGAAGCATGTTGATGAAACTGCTATTCTTCAGTCTTTTGACTGCTGCGGACAGTGATATATGAAAGCCCAAATGATGCTGAATGTTTTGATTTGTTATTGAAATGTTCGAGACACAATTAGCCCCACTTAAAAAGAAACATGTAAAAATATGCACAGCTACCGTACTGGTACAATTCAAAAATATACTTAGCTTCTACAGAAACAGATAAAGCAAAGAAACTTATCAATTAATAACATAGAAGTGTATACATTCTGGCAAAATAAAGTTAGAACTTTTAATTTCAAATTGTCAGAAAACTTTCTACTCAGAAGCAATAATTCACAATAAAAACAATGCTAAAAAACTTCGAAAAAAGTCTAAAATAGACATCTGATAAAACTAAAAGTCACCAGACAAATCATATCCAGGCAAGGATTCAATGGTTAATCCTAAATTGGAACCATATTATTTTTGGATCTTTTGTGCATTGAAAAGCCATATCATAAATTGAATTCTTTTGAAAAAAAAAACCCCATCTGTTTCTGTGGTATTTTTTAGTTCATCCTGTCATTTTTGTAAAGAATTTGGATAATGTCCTACATTCTGCATTGCTTTGTAAATTGATCTACATCCTTTTTTATCCTTAATTATTACTGCAAGACTTTGCGGAATATGTATATAATAGTTGATCTTCTTCAGCAAATGTTGGATATTGTTTACTTCAAGAAATTCATTTACTGTTGTCAACATACCTCTATATTCTAAAAAGTTACTTCTAATGTTGTAAGTGGCCAGCAATTCATTGTATGTATAGAATTCTCCATCTTGATTTAAAAGATCACCTAAAAACAGAATTCCACATGAGATCCATATATTTATACAAACACTTGAATTTCCAACCTTGATTCCAGGATTAAATCATAAATGGACAGAATAACATTGTTTACAATTTTCAGGTGTTGCATTTAAAGAGAGAGCATAATAACTGAAAAGAACATCTTTCCAAAATAGGTTAATATCTAAATGTAGTTTTGTTTTAATATAGTCTGTCCCATACTTGGAGATTTGCTTTACAAATGGACAAATGCTATCTACTAACTGACTTAATTTGTTATTTGAATTAATGAGTCGTCTTATCCAAGTTGCTTTTAAGCTATTCATAAAACATTTTAAATCTGTCATTTTTAGCCCCCCCCCCCAATCTTGTAGTCTTGGGTTATAATATTTCTTTTGACTTTGTCTCTAGAGTTATTCCACATGAAGTTGAGAAAAAATATTCTGTATAGTATTAATTTTGGCCAATGGTGGATTTGGTATACTCAAAAACAAATGATTTAATTTTGCAAAAGCACAGGGATTTGATAACAACTAGCCTGCCAATTGGAGATAGAACTCATTAGACGAACTTGCAAATAGTTTCTTAATTTCTTCTATTTTTGAATTATAGTTCAGATCTATAAGGACCTCGGACATTTTCCTATTCAGATTGCCTATCCGATTAAGGAAAAAGTGACATAGGGATAGACTTCTGAAATTGCATAGTTACGATAGTTGAAGACCATTTCTTGATAAATGTGATTTCATTTTACAAGTTTATGAACAAAAAAAAGACTTTGTAGACATTTCTCATTCTCTTTTCTATTAAAATATGCACATAAATCATTTTTACGTTTTAAACATCTTTCCCCCCCCCAGTGACGCAACAAAATAGTTCACATGCCTTTGTAAATAATTATTATATACGTATGCTGCAAAAAATGGTACTTAAAAAACCCATAGTTTTCTGTATATATCACCAGAAAGACCTATATACCCAGTATACCCAGAGTAGATTTTATGCATAGCAAGTTTACAAATTGCGGTACCCAGGATCCAATAGTGGCCAGTATCTCTAGCCAAGAAGACCTGACAGTATACCTAGGATACCCAGATAGACTTGCCTCTATACCTAGGATGCATCGGTGGCATGTATTTATACCCAGGGTTTTCATAGTGGTGACATTAAGTAAACGGTCAGGATGGCCTGTTTGTATATCCAGGATACTCAAAGTGGCCTACCTAGGATGCACTCAGGTGACCTGTCAATATACCAAGCATACTCAACGCATACACTGGCCTAGTTTATAGCAACGATGGTCTGCCTGTATACCCAGAATTTTTTTACCCAGAAAGGCTTATATGTAAAACCAGTATATATGGCCACGATAACATGTTTGTATATCCAGGCTACACAGAGTGGCATGGCTCTATACCTTGGATACATAGGTAATCTGTCTGTATACCAATGTCATCCAAAGTGACCTGAATGTATGGCCGTGATGGCATGCCTATTTACCCAAGATACTAAGAATGTTGTGTATGTAAATCGAAGATACCTTAGTAGCCTTTATATACAACTGTAAAGTCAGGATGTCATGCCTGCTTACCCAGAATTGCAAGAAAACTCGATTGGCCCTTCTGTATGTCCAGGATACCCAGAATTGCCTGTCTGTGCATTCAGTATACCAGCATTTGTCAGTATGTATACATGTGTAGCCAATATGACCTGTCTGTATGCACAGAATCTGTATACCCATGACCTGTATTTATAGCCAAGGTACCAAAAAGTGGACAGTATGTATAGCCAGGGTGGCTATACAGGTATGCACAAAACACACAGAGTAAATGACTGTGTAACTAAGATACCATAGTGGAATGTACATGTATGTAAACTCAGGATAATTTTCCTGTATAACTAGAATACCCATTTTATCTGTCTCTGTATCAAGGCTACCTATTGTTGTCTATATGTTTAGCCAGGTTTTCCTTAGATGTCTGCATGTATAGCAAGTAGGGTCAGTCTGTATACACAGGATACCCAGAGTTGCATGTCTGTATACTCTCGATACCGGTACTGGCATCAATATTTAGCTCGGATGGCGTGTCTGTAAACAAATGATACCAAAAATGGCTTAACTATATATCACTTATACACAGTTTGCCTGTCAGTATCCTATGAATATCCATGGTGGCATGTATAAAAAGCCAAGCTTGCCTGCAGACATGCCAAAGATATACATATTTGCCTTCCCTATACCACTAGATACATTTAGTGCCCAGTTATTATGTCAAGTATACTATTGTTACCAATTTAGGCTATCCTGTCTGTAAACCCAATATAAGTTTTAGATAGTATATTGTTTAATTATCCGTAAAAATACTGCAAAACCTTACAATAAACCTTTTGTACATTCTCTTAATTTGACCTTAGGGTTGTGACTAACGGCATCAATGAACTACTTATATCATATACTTTACATATAACACATAAAAGTTGCATCTTCACCAAAAGGCTACGTTGCTGTTTTCCTGCCACATATATGAAAATAATAGGTAAACTATTAGTCTTCATGTCAGCATATATTTTGATGCAAACAAATTTCCTCCCTTACACTTCTATTGCACCATTTTAGGAAATTGCAATAAAAAGCATTTAAACGACATGTATAAATTTCAAAAACGTGCAGCTCAAATAACACTAGATAGACTTTGATACCGCCACTGATTACCTATTCTCACAATTGAATTGTTCTGACCAAAATGTTCTGATAGGATAATGATTATAAAAAGTAATTTCAATAAATTCCTCAACAATCTTCTCCCAGATAATATGGAAATGGTTTTATTTATATCATAGATAAATCATTAAGAACAAATGAACAAGGACTACTTTCAGTTAAAAAAACCAAGACTTTCAAGAATTCTGCAGAAAGTCCTTGGCATACTCAGGCTCAAAACTGTGGAACTCTCTCCCTTTAAATATTAGATCATCAACTTACAGAATTTCAAAGTAACTACCTAAGCTGGTAGTTCTATGCTGGGCGACAAAACTTTACAGCTGTATGATGTTTTTAATCTCAAATACAGTGCCACTTCTGTTGAAGTACAAAACTCATAATGTTTTTTTTTCCTTAAGATTTCACTGGAATAGTCTGTCTATTAATTGTCATATATTTTTGCCTTAACGTCAATGTTAAACTCACTGCTTCAATAGTTTGCATAGATGTTGCATTTATTTATGATTCATTATTGCTGTTCAGTAACTGTACATACATGTACATTTGCGAGAGGCTCACAGGGCAGACAGGGATTGCCAAGTTGTGTTGCCTCTTTAGAAAAAGTCAGAAACATAATTATTATTACTTCTTATCAATTTGACAAGTCAATTTATTTTCACCCTGATTGCGTCTTTGCAAATATTGTGCTTTTATGGCACAAATATCGCACGTTTGCAAATTTTATGCCCTGTTGTAAATATTTCGTCATGTACAAATATACATGAATATTTCTGACGAAATAAATTCATTGCATCTATTGTTTTTACAGGATGATGTGATGCAGATACCAGAACAAGACAAAATATATAGCGCAGGACCAGGTTCACATCAACCATTGGTAATTGTAATCTATTTTGATACTTATGTCCAACAAGTGTTGGCGAGACTTATCTGCAGATGTCACTAAATTGCTTTTAGTACTTTTAGCATGTGTAAATGTTGAGTTCTGCTCAACCCGGGGCTAGAGGGCGTGGACGGTAGCATGCATTTCCACTACCGTCCATGAACAGGCTCAATCAAACCCAGCCTGCAACATTTTCGTTTTTGTCGTGTTGAGCGACCAGTGAAGTTTCCACCTTTCTCTGTTTAATTAAAACTCTATGGAAAAAAGGTATTCAGGCAAATTTACTTGTAAATAGTTCCATGTCGCTTTGTGTATTCTTTCAGAGATTGTATGGCCTATGATGCAGGTAGTATGTGAATGTTGTTAAATTAATGTATTGAGGTTAAGACAACGGAAGTACGTTTTGGGAGGTTTACTGCCTGTGTGAAATATTACAGATTTAAGCGTCCTGAAATTTTGTTCTAAGATAGTCAAAATTATGGATGAATAGTAATTGACTTGAGACCACAGCAGTTCCTACAAAAAGATAAAGAAATAAATGACCTGGTAAGCAAAGAACAAAAGGGAACGTGTCTACAGTATATCAATTGCAAAATTCAAGTTACAAAGAAGAAACTATTCATCAGAGTTTTTTGTGTGTTTTTCTCCTACTCTCCTACAATCTTGAAATATATTGTAAATACTTAATGTCTTTGTAATGGTAAGTTTTGCGGCGACCTGTTCTCTGAAACTACAAGTTTCGTCTGGATATCTGTTATATATCTATGCACCTATATGGTAGCTGAATGCTGTAAGTCATAGCTTATAGGCGATGAGCATCCAGAATTCAGGACAATCTTATTGAGTTGCAAACATAGGCTGAGCATCTATGCGATAGGGCTCTTACGTTATTGTTTAAAGACATTGTCTGAAGGGAACGCGGACACAAAGACCAGTCAAGTATAGTATCTCCAGCGGGTAGAAATTTAACCTGCTGATTTTGAGTTGAAGGTTGAAAGATGAAACATGGAATGATTTTGTCTGATTCCCGAAATTATTTAACTCATAATTGAAACCATTAACGAATCATTGGTACACAAATCATTTAGACAATGTAACCAGAGGAAAATATTTGGTCTCACAAGCTACCCGTTTTAACAAAGGACATTCTACATCGTTTGTCAGCTAGTCTAAGACATTGCCACCTTAGCGATTGGACCTATTTCATTATTCAAGATGCTAAAGGCGTAGGCACTTCCCTGGATCATATAAGTCGTATCCTGACAATTTAGGGACTCGTCCGAGATCTATGTCCAAGGAGGTACAGAGACTAATGGTTTTAACGTTCTGTTAGTGTGAAGGCGTCGTGACTGAACGTTATCTGAGTTACATATACTTGAGTTCCAGTGATAGTTCCAGCTTAAGAGCTCGAGATGAACTACGATCAATGAGCATCGACGGGTTAACGCATGGGTTTGTCAGGTTCAGAACTCATAGAATTCGTGGATGTGAAAAAGAAGGAGTATAATGAGTGTGAAGAACGGATGCTGAGACGAGATGAAGACAAGCGTAGGATCGAGGCTAAACAAGTAGAGAAGAAACGATTGTACGAGCTTGAACAAGCTGAGAAGAAAAGGTTATTTGAGACTGAACGCTTGGAAGAAGAATAATCTTTGAAGGAGAAAGAACGTATTTTGAAAGAGCAGGAGTTGGAAATGTTGAAAATAATGTCGGAGCTTTGGCAGCTGATAAAGGCACTAATTACCAGAACAGTAAAACATTACGGCCAAGACTCCCGAATTTCGAGGAAAGTAAAGATGATATGGATGCATACCTCGAATGTTTTGAGCGGTTTGCAAAAAGCAAGGGATGGAAAGAAGAGACATGGGCTGTAAGCCTCAGTTCATTACTGACAGGAAAAGGCCTGGAGGTATATGCAAGAATGCCTTCAGATCAAGCCAATGACTATCCTGCATTGAAGAAAGCATTGCTGAAGCGTTATCAGTTAACAGAGGAATGTTTTAGATTGAAGTTCAGGGAATGCAAGCCCAAGCGAGGCGAAACTGTTTTTCATTTCATGACAAGGCAAGACAGGTATTTCAGTCGATGGACAGAGATGGCAGAAGTTGACAATAAGTTTGAAATGCTGATAGAATGTATTATCAGAGAACAATCCATCCAAACTTGTTCCACAGATCTTGCTTTGTTCTTGAAGGAAAGAGTTGCAAAACAGAGAGCTGAGATCACGCAGTTGGCAGAAAAGACACATTGGAGTACATGACGGCACTATAACCTCAAGCAGGGTTTTGAAAAAAAAATCCCTATCCAGTAGGCCACCATGTGCATGTATGGCACCTTCAGCTCAGCCACAGCAAAGAGAAAGGCAAGTTTTTAAAAAGCCTGTGTGTTATTTATGTAATAAGGAGGGTCACACAGAACGGGAATGCCGAGACCAAAATAAGAGGAAGATAAGCGGGACTGCTTTAGCCAGTCGCGGATCCTTTAAGGAGAGACAGATAGGCATAGAATACAAAATTAAACACCCAAAGACTGGGAAAAGGAAGACAGGAGCATGAGGACAGACAGTATGATGACTGAAAAATTTCAGCTTAGTGCATAGCTGTGTCATTAGATGAATCAAATGTTAGATAAAAAATATCTTATTGTTGCAATTGATGGACGTTCGAGGGTAGTTCCGTTAGCGAAGATGCAAGTTAACATATTATATAGGAGAAGTTGAAGCCATGGTTTTGACAAGTTATAGGAAATTTTAAAGGGGCTTCTGATAGACCAGACTTTAACTGGAGTAATTTTGGCGGAAAGAAGTCTTTGTCAAAAGACAAATATTGTTGTAGCTGTGGTAACGAGAGCACAGGTCCAGAAAGAAAACAGTCAGTAAAACCATTGAAGGTTGCAGAAACCAAACAGGATGAACTTGATTTCGAGCGATTAAAAAAAGCTTAAAAGGAGGACAATACCTTAGGAAAATTGTGGACATATGCCTCGTATAAGAAGAAAATGGAGCCGAAGAGTGGTTTTATGTTTCTGTATGAAGTCAAGAAAGATGTGTTGTATAGAACCTTGGAAGAAAGGAAAGGCAGTATAATCAAAAAGATAAAACAAATCGTATTTCCATCTCTGTTCAGAATATTTTTAGAAGAGTAAGAGGTGCAAAGCTTACACAAAAACCATCAAAGTGCCTCATAAGATATAATAATATTTCATTCAATGGGCATGAAGTATATTATCAGCTGGAAATGGAAGATGATAAATTAGATCGCATAAAGAAAGCAGAAGATCTAAGACTAAGAGACAAACACTGAGTTTCCTTGGTCTAACTGGTTATTGCAGAGAAGTTATAACATCGTACTCCGAAGTTGCAACATTACTGCAGAAAGGGGAACCTAATAACGTAGTATGGGAAGAACAGTATACCAAAGCTTTTCATATTTTGAAAACCTTGCTTACACAAGCACCTATTCTACGGTTACCAGACTTTTCACGACCTTTGTATTACAGTGTGATGCTTCAGATACTGGGGTTGGAACAGCACTTTTGCAGAGGTATGAAGGTGGACAATTTCCCATAGCTGATGCCAGTAAGAAATTGCTCCAACGAGAGAGGAATTTTTCGGTAATTAAAAGAGAATATTTATCAATAGCGTTTGGAGTTTCAAAAGTACTTGAACGGCAGTGAATTTAGCCTTCAGACTAATCATGACCCATTGAGTTATATACAGAAATAATGTAAAGCAGAATGTTCAAGAATTGTGAGATTATCATGGTTAGTTCACCTGAGCAATAATCAGGTGAGTTATTGTGATCGCTCGATGTCCGGCGTCTGTCTGTCGTCTGTCAACATTTAGCTTGTGTATGCGATAGAGGCTATATTTTTCAACTAATCTTCATGCAATTTGGTCAGTATTATGACCTTGATAAAATCTAGACCAAGTTTGAAAATGGGTTATCTACCCTTACCTATTATCTTGGTGATATACTGAGAACCAGCTTATAGGTTCAACTAAGTACAGCCAAGGCATCAGGATTATACCTATATGGTAGCTGAATGCTATAAGTGATAGTATATAGGCGATGAGCATCCAGGAGTCACGGCAAACTTCTTGAGATGCAGCTTCAATTAAGAAAACACAGACTGATCATCTATGCGATAGGACTCGGACGTTGTTGTTCAAAGACATTGTCTGAAGGGAACTTCGACACAAAGACCAGTCAAATATAGTATCTACAGCCTATAAGAATTTCAGCTGCTGATTTTCAGTTGAAGGTTGATAGTTGATTTTTGTCTGGTCCCTGAAATTATCTAGCTCATAATTAAAATCATTTACGATTCATCGGTACACAAATCATTAAGGCAAGGTAGCTAGAGGAAAATTTTATATAGGAGATATTTGGTCTCACCAGCTATACGTTTTAACAAAGGACATTCTACATAGTTTGTCAGCTAGTCTAAGACATAGACACCTTAGCGATTGGACACATTCCATTGTTCAAGATACTAAAGGCGTAGGCACTTCTCTGGGTCACATAACTTGTATCCTAACAATTTCCAGATTAAGTCTATTTACATTCTAGCATCCATAAGTCCAAAGCAATTTTCATGAAACTTTGTCAAAATGAATGTAGCCACAAGATCTCGGATAAGTTTGATCATTCGCTTCGTTTAACCAGTTCGTCTACAGTTATGAGTTTCTGAATTAGAAAAAGTGCTATATTTCACTTTGTTTACATTCTAGCACCTTCATTTTTTCACCAATCCTAATTATGTTTTTACAGAATGTTTATGACTTTGTTCATGTAGCATGCGTGAAAGTTGAGTTCTGTTCAGCCCGGTGCTAGAGGACGTGAACGGTAGCATGCATTTCCACTATCGTCCATAGACAGCCTCAGTTAAACCAAGCCTGCAAAATTTCGTTTTTTTTTTCGTGTTAAGCGATCTTTTGAGATTTCACTATTTCTATTTAATAAGTCGTTTGAGTTCGTTGTTGAGCGAAATCAGAATAGTTGGACCAGAGTTAAGCGCACTTGATTTTACATAATTTGCTGTATTTTGCCTTGTTTACACTCTAGTCCTTCCATTTCTTTTCAAGTTCAGATCATAATTACACACAACGTCTATAATTATAAGTTCTTGGATGTGTTCGAATATGACATGAATTGGACTAGTAAGACTAGAGTAATGTGGTCTTGTTTTTACAAAACTTGCTTTATTTCACATTGTCTGCCCTTTTATCAATTTCATTTTGTCATCAGTTCTAATGGTATTTATATAGAATCTGTATAACTCAATAATCTTTGTCAAGTTTGATTAAGAGCTGGATTGGACAAGTATCACCAGAGTTATGGACCCTTGAATTTCAAATTTTGCCTTTTTAAATTTATTTTTACTCTCTAGCATCTTCATTCCTTTACTTGATAATAATTATGGCATTTGATTTATCATGTCTTTCACGTGGTCACTCATGATTAGAGTAGATAACTCTGGATTGGAGTTTATTTTTTAAATTACCTTCCATTCTCTTAAATCAAAAAGAATATTTTTTGATATTACACGACTATTTTAACATCAACATAGGCAGAAAGTTCACAGACATACTGTAAAATCTGGTAAATAAGCGTCTACGCTTATAATAATTTTAATGACACTTTTATGCGCCTATTTTTGATATGCGCTTATACTTAAGCCAAAACTTTGCGCTTATATTTGATATGCGCTTATAGACAAGCCGAGTGTGCCTATTTTTTTGATATATTATGAATATTAACATTTCCTACCTTTGTTGAGAAAACGAAAGTAAAACATGGCCATGGACGTGTGTAGTGGTCTGCTTCCTTTCATTGCATAGACCTACAGTATTTATACATGATGAATTACATAATTTGCAAATAATGTTCAATCTCTCGGACCATTCAATAATTGTTCAACACTAAAATTGTAACATTTTGGGCGATATTCATAGACAATACTCTAACACCACTCATTGAGTACACTAAAATAAATTGCCTAACGGTCACGTGTTTACTCAGGAAAGATTCCATTTGCATTCATAAAAGTGAGTGACAGTCGAGTCAACGCCCAAGAGTGTGTGACTGTTGAGGGAAGTCCTGGGAACACTTGAGTGTTTCTCAAGGTTTCATTATGTAAGTTTAGATGATAAATTTACAATATTTAATTAATTTGAAGGTAAGATAACAGTGTCATGTCTAGGACCTCGGAACTCCACAAGTTTAATGGTCTTGATATTTAGATTAACCGTTCTTATTTTGGGTTCACTGGGTCAAAGGTCAAGCTCATAGGGAACTTTAAATAATTATTTCCACTCAATAACTGGTGAAGGGTTTCACCAAGGACCTTGAAATTCAAGGGATTTATTGGTCTTGGTGTGTACATGACCCCTGTTGTTTTTGTTACCTCGATCAAAGGTCAAGTTCAGAGGGTTTAGGAGGACCTGAAACTACGAAACGGTTGTCGTTCCATAACTTGAGAACCTTTTGTCTTAGGATTTTCTAATTTCATCATCTTATTGGTCTTGATGAGTGGACGACCCCATACATTTTGGTCAAAGGTAAAAGTCACACGTGTCTAAAATATAAGAACATTTTCTCCGAAGCATAAAATCCACAAAATATGGTATCTTCAAATTCCATAGGCTCATTTGTCTTGATTGGTCCATGACCTTTCTTCAGTTTTGGGTCAGTTGATTTCAGCTTGACCTACAGACCTACTTTCTTGTTTTTGAATATACAGCTGTGATTTTTGGAAATAAATACAGTTTTGCATACTGATTGAGATGAGTGACATTGGTGGCATACCTACCTTTTGTTTCCGAACTTTCGTCAGTGAAATTTGTTCGACGTATATATTTTTAGCTTACCTGAGCACAAAGTGCTCAGAGGTGAGTTGTTGTCATCAACATTTGCCAGGCGTCCGTTGTCTGTCGTCAGCATTTTACCTAGTGAACATTATCGATTGTAAATTCATGGTACTTGGTCAGAATATTGGTCTTGGTGATCTCTGGGCCGAGTTCAATCTGGGTCATTTTGAGTCAAAAACTTGCTCACCTGGTCAAAATAAAGTAAAACCCTGTGAACACACTAGAAGCCACATTTTAAGTCCAATTGCCATGGGAATTTGCAAGAATGTTTCTCCCGATGGTATCTTGGTCGAGTTTGAAACTGTATCATCTGGGATCCAAAGTAGGGACCATGTCAAATCAAAGAAAAACCTTTTTAACACCCTAGAAGTCATATTTTAAGTCCGATTGTCATGAAACTTAGTCATAATATTTGCCTTGATGATCTCTCAAATGAAAGGAATACCTTGTGTAAACACTAAAAGCAACATTTTAAGTGTAATCGTCATGGGGACTTGTAAAAGTATTTGTCTTGATATCTTGAACTAGTTTTAAACTGGGTTATCTGGGTACAAATACTAGGTCACCCTTTCAAAATATCAAAGAAAAACTTTGTGAACACGCTAAATGTCAGTTTTTAAAAAATTGTTTTGAAAACATATAGTAGTGTTTCCACTGATAATTTTTCGGTCGAGTTCAAAACTAGGTCACCAGGCCAAATGATAGAAAAAGCTTGTAAACACTCTAGAGGTCACATTTAAGTCATGTTGTCTTGAAACTTGATCATGAATAACAATTAGGGTTCCCATTCTACAGGGAAAACAGGAAAAGTCGGGAATCTCGAAAAGTCCGTTCCCGATAGTGAAAGTGATTTGCTTTTTACAATATCGGATTAAAATTGGAACAAAGTAGCGCTGATATAGAGGATATTTGTTTTGTTTTGTGTAAGATCGAAATATATTTCACCGAATGAACACTATAATGCAATATTTTCACGAGCGGCGCAGCCACGGGTGAAAATGTAAATTATGGTGTTTACGAGTGAAATATATTTCGAAACAAACAAATTTTCTCTTTATTTTATGCATTTTAAATGGTTTCAACCAAATCATATTCAGTTTACCCGCGCAACGTCACGTGCATCGCATCATAACGTGATAATGTCGAGACGTGAGGATGTCTTTGTAGAAAAACTATAAATAGTTCTACATGTATTACGTTTCTGATTTCTTTGACATTCTATTATGATAAAGTGTAAATATTTATGATCCTTTTATTATTTCTATACATCTTTACCTTTACTGAAGAATATTTTGCATGGAATTTCCTATCATTTATAAATCATATCATTTCGCATTCAAATGTAGTTCTGTACTATTGAACAATAAAAATGACTTTTTCACTGTTTGAAGCAACGAAAATATCAGTTTTATTTCACTAATAAATTTTAGTATTTCACAGAAGAGTATAAAATGAAAAAACGTAGTCGTTACCACATGTAAGCATTTATTGATCATGGGTAGTAGCGTTTCTTTTTAGCATTATGTCAAATATAAAAGTCACCTTAGTACATTTAATATAAATAAGTTGCTTCCTGTGTCTAAAAATGTTCAGAACAGAGACAATGCGATCCTTTGTAAGCCAGAAACACAAACCAGTATTGCAATATGCCATGTATATTTACCAGAATGCAAGTAACATACATATCACATACTTCATACGTAGTCAGTCAAGAAACAAGAAACGAAAGATCTATGATGTTAAAAAGTAAACAATATTTCATTGTAGAACCTGAAATATTTCGTTGCAAAAAACCTTTAAAAAAAAGTTTGGGAAAAGTCTGGAATTTACAAAAAAGAAACTTCGGAGAAGGTCGGGAAAAAGGCTGAAATTTTACTTGCTGAAAGGTGTGTTTTTAATGAAATTTATGTCAGATTTTATAGTATTCACCTGGGGTAAAAAACAACAATGTCACCCAGTCAGTTCAAAGAAAAACTATATGTATGTGATAGATGCATCATTTTTCACTAGATATTCATTAAATTAAATCAGAATATTTACAGTTGTCTTGATGAAGTCTAAGTCAGGTTCGAACATAGGTCATCGGCGATGAAAAAGATCTACGTCACCCAGTAAAATCGACGAAAAATCACGATTAAGTTCACTTAAGGAAAATCTGGTGTCAAGAACTAGTTTTCTAGTTTAAATAAAAGGAAAATCTTGTGTCTGCTATTGGTCTTCTGTCACACTTTGTGCAAGATTATTCCAGATGTTCCTCATGTGAGCGACCTATGACCATTTGGTCTTTTTGTTATGTTTAATTGTCTTCGTTGCCGACTTCATATTGATAATGAAAGGAACAGCTGTAAGTGATCTACCTCCTGTTTATGTAAATGTCCAGATTTTTAGCTAGCAAAATCATATTGTAATGCCGTCTTGAAAGAAGAGAAGAGAAAACGAGTATTGAATATAAGACGGCACTCATCTATGTTTCCTTTTATTTGAACCGGTCGGTAAAAGCTATCTAAGAAAATGTTGCCTTAACCGAGGAATCCGCAATGTTTATGCTACCATTGTTTGGCAAAATGCGTCACATGGTACATGCACCCTGCTATGGGAAAGTCACAATTTTGATAACACTTTCTCGATTCTCGAATAAACTTTTTACAAAGTAGATTTTAACAACCTTCTCACGGTCGTAAATAAACATATTGTCTCCAAATATAGTGAAGTAAAATATAAAAGTTTTGTTTTTTAGATAATTTCCTGTAAATAAAGAGATTTGAAATTATTTAATGTATCAAAGGTTTAATATCAAATTTTATCTGTTAAATTTATATATACATGTTGCTTTTTTGAGAAATCTACTCACTGGTTGCCATTAGTTCACAAAACGTTTTTCAATGTATACTGAATCCTAGCTTTACGCCATTTTTGCCAGTATCAAACATGCAGAATTGCCTTAAATGTGAAAATAGATACAAAAAAGAACACCACTTGCGTCAGCAAATAGGCCTCGGGCTGGAAGATGAAGCCCTTCCCATGTAGGCATTTTTGTAGACCTTATCATTTTTGAAGCTCCATGTCTGTAGAGCATATTTCTGAATTCTGCCATCTGGCAAGCAGTTATCTCTGAATTACAGCATGTTATTCACGTTACCTTAACACTTATTTACTAATGATAAAATCGAATAGGGTGATTTTTGTTGTAGAAACAACTAGGCTCGTTAGTAGTTGGGTTCAGTGATATTTAAAATAAGCTGTCGTCAATGTTCAAATTAGTTTTGATCTCTCAATTGATAATTTCATTTTTTAATTTACGTTATCACTTGTTTTATAAAAAATACTCATAACAGTTATTTCAATACGTTTAATTGTCAGAAAAAATCAGATGTGTCTAAACTAAAATGAGGTATTTTCAGTTACATAAATTTTAACATTCAACAGTTTTAAGAACAAGTATGATACCATTAGTTACTAAATTCGTGACATAATCTTTTCATTTCATAGTCATTAGATTGTTTATGTAATCCTTATAATGATGTTAAGAATAACCTATTACCTCTACTATTACCTATTATCTTTTAGATAATACACGTTCGAACTAGTTTTATAAAAAATGTTTAATTGAAGCACAGCACTGACATTATAACCTACGTTACGATACGTTACTGAATATGTATTTTCGTAACTGAAAAGTATATGCTTACATCTGCTTAGTTGCTTAACCAAATTAATTCACATAAATTATAAATGAGAAACAAAAAGAAGTTGTAGCATTAAAATTCTTCCGCTACCTTGTAATAAGCACTTGAGTAAATACTGCAATTGACTGTTCCTTTGAGGTGATATTTTCATTCACCTAAGTCATCATAATCACTATCTGTTTCGCATATAGTGTCAATTATATTGGTCATCTTTACGTCTTCATAGTAATCATAATAGTCAACAGAGCCATATGTTGCTGGTGTGTAACAAATAATTACAGCTAGTTCTTGGGGTACAAAAATATCACAGGGGCCAGAACGTTGAAATCAAACCCCGATCAGTAACTTGAGAACCATGTCTACTAAGATTGTTCAAATTATAGTGATAATTCGTCAAAGAATATAGCCGCCAGTCACTCAAAGGAGTGAAACTGCTTGCATGATTTTAAGATAATTTCACACAAATGGTCCTTTAGTGACCCTCTACCAAGATTGTTCAAATCATTCCGATTAGTCAAACAGTTCTGCCAGAGAGCGTGGTCACTTTGCCTTATATATAGAGAGAGAAACAGAGGAAACATTTAAAAGTTTTCAAGCCCGATTTTAAAATAATTTTGTACAAATGGTGCTTGATAGGCCCTCTACCAAGATTGTTCAAAGTATTTCGATTTTTTTTAAAAACATGGCTGCCAGTGACGCCAGTCACTTTTCCCTATATATTTTTTATATATAGTAGAAACTAAGAAAATCTTCTTGTATAAAACTGATAACCCGATTTTAAAATAATTTTACACAAAATATCCTTCTACAAATAATATTCATATTTTTCTTATTCGTCAAAACCGTGGCCGCCAGAGGGTTTTATTACTTTTTATCAACAGCTTTTTTAAACATTCCAAAATCAAAGATCTCTAACACCCCAAAACCACAGATCTCTGGCTAGCCCTCTCTCAGATGTGTTCATATGTTTCCATTTCATTAAAAATAATATGG
Organism: Mercenaria mercenaria; assembly: GCF_021730395.1. NCBI lineage: Eukaryota > Metazoa > Mollusca > Bivalvia > Venerida > Veneridae > Mercenaria > Mercenaria mercenaria. The sequence continues at coordinate 34,520 of NW_026463163.1, read as the reverse complement.
ATCTTTTGATTGAAAACAGCTAACAGACTTTAAAAATCATTTTTATATTTGGCTTGTGACTCATTACCATAATTGTCCAAATTATTGCCCTATGATCAAAACTTGCCACGCCCCTATGTGTTACATGTACTCACTATAGGCTTATATATAAGAAGATCTTCTCCGAATCAATGATAGCTAGACGCTTGACTTTTGGCGTGTGATATCAGAGTTGTACTGTCTACCATAATTATTCTAAATATTTCCCTCGGTTGAAATATGTGTGTGACAGATATATGATATAGGTTAACATAGAAGAAACCTAACACTCTACTTGTATCATTACATTAAACAAAGATTTTTGAAGCCTTGTAAACAGGTTAGCGCTTTAGGGTTAGTGACCCTCTTGTTTTAAGTGGGACTGTTCGGAAATTATTTTTGTGTCAGAATGAATGCAAATAATGGGTTATGCCTTTAGAACATCCGTAAGCCACTGACCGTGTTTAAAGCATACAAAGTGCAATTTTATAACTTTTTGTTTAAAAGCTGAAAAAAATTCTATAAGGCCATAAAAGTTTTTAGGGTCGGGCCAAAATCTTAGGATAGGTCTGAGATACCGGAAACAAACAATTTTTATGGATCAGTTGGTTTTCAAATCACTAATCGGAAATGGGTTTTCATGTTCAGGCCGCTGTGACCTTGAACTTTGATGGAGTGGGCTCAAAAGCAATAGGGTCTTCTACTTTATGAGCCCTGCTACCCTAAGTTTAAAGGTTCCAGGTCAAATAGTTTTCGAGTTATTGATCGGAAATAAAGTGTAACGGACGGATTGACGGACATGGTAAAAAAACAATGTCACCCTAAGTATGTGTGTATGTGTGTATGTGCGTGTTTGCGTGCGTGCGTGTGTGTGTATGTGCGTGCGTGCGTGCGTGCGTGAGGGGGGGGGGTGCGGGGTTCGGTGGTAGACATAATAAAAGTTCAGGACCGGCGCTCGAAAAACGGTCTGACCTATCCAGGAGGTTCTGAATGTGGAAATTTTTTTTATTGTGTATTATATAACAAAATCTAAATAACAATGTCAAACCCTACAAGAAAAATACAGGTTTTGATTTTTAAATTTCAAAAATTCGATATCAGAGACATATTACACCTCGGAACCTGGGAGGAAAAATGTTCGACTCTGACCTTATCTTTTGCATAAAGAATGTGTAGCCTCTGCGGGAGTTTGCCTGGGTGCTGCCCAACATTTTAAGTCGGTTACAAAAGGTATATGACATATTTGTACAGCTGAAAAATCGAGAAGGTGAAAAGTGAAAATCTGAAAAAGGGCATTTTTCTGGTGAACTGGAATTTTCGTTTTCAACATGTTTTGGATGATTTGAGCTCACCTGAGCCAAAGGCTCATGATGAGCTTTTGAGACCGCTCAATGTCCGTCGTCCGTAGTCCGTCGTGGGTCGTGCGTCGTGCGTCGTGCGTCCGTCAACAATTACTAAACAAATCTTCTTCTTGAAAACCACTGTACAGAATTACATCAAATTTCACAGGAATGATTCTTGGGTGGCTTCCTTCAAAATTTTTGAAAAAACTGAATTCCATGCAGAACTCTTGTTGCTATGGCAACCGAAAGGAAAAACTTTAAAATTCTTCTTGTCCAAAACCGCAAGGCATAGAGCCTTGATATTTGGCTTGTGGTATCATCTTATGGTCCTCTATGAAGATTGTTCAAATTTTGCCCCTGGGGTGACAAGAGGCCCCTCCCAGGGGGTTATAAGTTTTACGTAGACTTATATTGTAAAAAAACACTTCTTGTCTAAAACCCCAGGACCTAGGCCTTTGATATTTGGTATGTAGCATTGTCTTGTGGTCATCTACCAAAATTGTTCAAATTATACCCCTGGGATGAAAAAAGGCCCTGCCCCGGGGGTTCTCAATTTTTACATAAACTTATATAGGGGGAAAATCTACTTGTCTGAAAGTTTAAGGCCTAGGCCTTGATATGTAGCATTGCCTAGTGGATTTCTAACAAGATTGTTCAAATTATGCCCCTGGGGTAAAAAGAGGCCCCGCGCTTGGGATCACTTGTTATATGAGTTATATAGGAAAAAATACTTAAAAAGTATCAGATAACATTTCCTAGGCTGTTTAATTATAATTACCTGATGACCACAAGCGATTAGGGGTCACTTGACGTTGACCTTTACCTACTGACCTACTTTGTCGTTTTTTAGATAAAGCCTTGATATTTGGAAGACATGTACAGTTTTGCACATCAGTCTTAAAACTGACTTTCAGTGACCATGAATGTGACCTACTTTTTAATATTTTAGCATCAGTGTGCCATTTTAAACATGTGGCTCATATTACTCAGGTGATTGATCCAGGGTCATCATGACCTTCTTGTTTTTTGTACGGCAGGGTAAGGGTTCGGGTCAAGTCGAAACGGTTTGCACTTGGGAATATACTCGTTTCAGCTTTGATAGGTTCTTTGGTTATTGCTACAATGTCATCATTTAAATGTTTCGAATTACATTTAATTTTGAATGGAACATGTATAAGTACGATTACTTATCAGCATTGCTGCAGGCTTACTTATTTTCTTAGTATAAAGTATTGTCAACAACGATAATAGTTTTTTTACAGATTCACCAGTTAGTCACCAGTACTTAAAAGGTCCCATTTAATCTCAGAAAACAAATTTAGTTTGTGAACATGCAATTGCAAAGACTAAAGTGTCATTTATATGACCAGATCAAAATAAAATTGAAAATAGAAAAGAAGTTTATAAATGTCATTTTAAGCATATTTAAAATGAGAAAGCAAAATAAATTCTTGATAACATTAAAGTATTTGCAAATAAAGTCCATCGAAAAGTTAAAACTCAATGGTTTTCATAACATTGGTATAACTAGCAATTTTAATTCTTAGTTTTATTAAGATATAAGCATATGATATCTAATAATTGAATTATTAAAATAATTTTAATTTTCATTGGTTACCTTATTACAATATTCTGCGAGAATGGTAAAATGAAGAGAGATTGAGTGTTCTGCTCAACCTGGGACGAGAGGGCGTGGACTGAAGTATTTCATTTTCATTTTTGCCGTGCTGGGTGACCCATGAAGTTTCAATTCTTAGGTTGACTATTGGGGGAATAGTCCGAGCTATTCTACTCATCCTGGCGTCAGCGTCGGCGACGACGTCACATTTTTGTTAAAGTTTTGCATGCAAGTACATATAGCTATCATTTAAAGGCGTATAGCTTTGAAACTTTTTTTCTTTTTGTAGGTCAGTTACAACCCTAGGTCAAGTCCCATCAATCTTACATGACATTATATTTTGGTCAAATTATGCCCCTCACCACTTTCGGACTTACGATATATTTCAAATTTTGCATGCATCTCTAAAACTGATGCAGATATAGATTTTAAATGTGTTTATAAAACTAGGTGGTAACATCAAGTGCAATAAATCTGACATTCATTTTGGCCAATCTATCCCCCGTTTTGGCTTAGAAAATCATGCATATAAGTTCAAATAGCTATTATTATAGGCATGTAGCTTTGAAACTTTTTCTTTTTAAGTATAAAAAATATAAACAGAAAGAGATGTATATCAAATATTGTTATTACAGAAAGAAGGTACAGAGGGAAGTAAAAAAGGCCAAGTCTGAGTACATGTCTTCTAAACCTGAAGAAAATAAAAATGATCCTAAAAATTATGGTCAGATCTAAAATCACTTGGATAAAGTAACAAAAGTAAATCTTCTCATAGTATTATTCTAAACACAGATAGTGCTAATTGTTTTGAGCCTTCTAAGATTGCAAATCATTTTAATACCTTTTTACCAGTGTTGCTTCTAGTTTAGTTAAAAAATTACCTTCGCCTTACAATCTGTTTAGTGTTGATTCTGACAGTTTTAAACAATTTTATAGGAACAGAAACCCAGAGTCTAAGAAATTCAAACTACACACTGTTAGTGAAGACTGTATCTACAAACAATTGAGTAAACTCAACACCTCTAAAAGCACTGGTTTAGACAATATTCCGGCACGCTTTTTGAATGATGCTGCACCTTATTTAAAAATACACATTACTTATTTAGTAAATAGCTCCATTTCTAGTAACACTGTACCTAGTGAACTTAAAAGTGCTAAAGTTAAACCTCTGTTCAAGAAAAATAATAGATCTGATGTGTCAAATTACAGACCAGTTAGCATCCTGTGTATTATATCAAAAATTCTAGATAAAGCTGTTTATAGTCAGCTAGAGTCTTTTCTTGTTAAAGAAGGTCTTTTATATGAATTTCAAAGTGGCTTTAGATGTAATTACTCCACTGACTCATGCCTTGTTCACTCGTCTGATCACATCAAAAATCAAAGTTCCAAAGGTCTGTATACAGGAATGAGCATGTTGGATCTCCAGAAAGCTTTCGACACGGTGAACCATATCATTCTTTGTAACAAATTAAAAGAAATGGGTGTGGAGTCAGTTGAGTGGTTTCTTGTTTGGTTCTAAAAGAAAACTAGCAAAGGTTAACAAATTCAAGCTATTTTGTAATGGTCATACCATAGAATCACAAAAATCTGGTAAATATCTTGGAAGTATATTAGATAATGATCTTTCTGCTACATCCTCAATTAACAACATTGTTAAAAAAGTCAATTCTAAACTGAAATTTTTGTAAAGGCAAAGTAATTGTTTAAACATGAATATGAGAAAGAATTTATGTTATTCTTTAATACAATGTCATTTTGACTATGTCTCTTCATCTTGGTATAGTGGTATTTACAAACAGTTGAATAATAGATTACAAGTGACTCAAAAGAAAGTTATCAGGTTTATCTATGGTTATGATTATAAGAGATCTTTGAAAATGTTAGTTTTTTTGTAATATTGGCTTAATATTGAAAACAGAGTCAAACAACTAAGACTCACTTATGTTCATAAATTTTTTAATAATAGTTGTCCAGCATATATACATAATAACTTCTCCCTTGTCTCTAAGAAACATTCTAATAATTGTAGACATAGTGTTAACAGCTTTCATGTACCTCAGGTTGACAGTTCTACATCGGCTACTTTTTATTTTCAAGCTATAAATGACTGGAATAGTCTTCCAAATAACATAAAGATTTTTAAAAAACAAGCATACTTTTAAATAAGCAGTCGAAATGGAACTCATTGAATGTATGAAAAGTGCTGAACAATTAGGTTTTATCTTTTATTAGTTGTATCATTTTATCAATATGTGTGCAATATTTCCTGATTTATTCTGTGATACGGATGCCATAAATGAATATAACTGTGATACTTGTAATACTTGAAATAAACATATCAGGGATTTCTTTGATAGACAAATACATGTAACTCTTGATCTAGATTATCATTTATGCTAGTAAGAGTTGTCTTTCTTAGAACAATGTTCTATTTAATACAGCCAATATTTTGTACTTTGATGATTTTTCACAAGGACCCCATTGGAAATAAGTAGAAATACTTTATGGGTTATTCTGTGATATATATGTCACAAAATTTATTTTATTTTTTATATAAAAGAGCTAGTCCATTTTTCTTTAATATCAATCTGAGATATAAGGCATAGCTAATTCTGTGATATAAATGAATGTATGTTTGTAATGTTGTTTGGTTTTTATAATGTGATATTTGTAATATTTGTATTTCATGACCACGAATAAATCTATCTATCTATCTTCTAGGTCAAAAACCAACCTCACAAGATAAAGTTCTATAACTCTTATATGTATTTTTGGCACGTTATACTCCTGTTTGGACTTAGAAAATCCTGGTTAAAGTTTTGTATGTAAGTTACCGTCTCAAAACCTAATCGACCGAATCGAAGTACAGTCATTTTAAAAATATTCCAGCTTCTGGGACAATAATTCGAATAGTCGAGCATGGGCTGTCTTGTGGACAGCTCTTGTTTTGTGTCTCCCAATTTATTTAATATTTTTATTTTGAGAGATGCGACGGATCCTTGTCCATTTGACTGAAATGTTGTCATACATATCTCAAAATCATATATCATAGCCCCAGAGTCATTAAAACTCACAGGATTGTCATTCATTATGTAAAGTTGTGCACCAGGTATTTCAATTTGGATTTAAAACAGAAGCACGTTGACTTAGTGACTTAGTAAAAAATATGCTTAAACGGGCATAAGCGTTTGTGCTGCATTTATCTAAAAAGTATTTGACCTAAGATTATGAAACAATAACTACAGACGTGAAATTTGGATTTCTGTTCTTTGTCTTTATAGAGAATTGAACTTCATTTCTACTGAATCCGTGTCAAGCCAAAAATTAAGCAAACTAACAAATGAATAACGGTTTAGGTCATAAACATCAGTATATAGTGAGACCATTTTGGAATATGTACATTTGAAGTAGTTTCTTAGACTAATATTTTATATTTTCAGGTCCCTATGTTATGGAAGACATTTATATTTCACTGTCCAAAAAAGAGTGTAGTAAAAGTAATGGTAAGTTTTGAATCCATTGCGCAAAATGACAAGAATTTAGAGCGAGTACATGACTCCGAGACGCTTTGGATGACGACTATTCCAATCGAGCCAGATATTTCGCCAAATGAAAAATATTCATATTCGCTATACCGAGATACTTGGTTTGACAAGAAATGGTCAGCTGGGCCTTTCTACTTAGGGGAGAAAGCAATTAACAGGGACTCATTTGATGAGCTGTCAGTTGAGGCTGTAAAGGCCCATTTAGATCATATCATATTCAGCCCATGGATAGAAAATAGATCGACGATGTTGCAAAAATGTATAGAAATAGAAGCACTGAGTCTAGGTAACGGTGAAGTACAAGATGTTATAGGCCCCATTGCTGCAAAGCTTCATGTGCAACGTCCACCTTGGCAGCGTCTGCTATTATTTGCTGTGGCCTTAGGTCACCTTTGCAGACAATCTAATACCACACCAGATAAGGTGATATTGTCTTCCGTAGTGTCTGATGCAGTTTTAGATGCTTTACCTCTTTGCAGTATCGATTATTTGACAGGATCAGCACAATTCTTTATTGCAGATGTGTGTTCTGCGTTAATAGATAATTCTGTTGCGAATGGCAAATGTGTCATGACCAGTTTGCAGGTGTGTATAGAGTTTTTAAGACTTTCGGATCCGCTATCATTGTTGCAGCATTTCCAAAAGAATTTCAAAGGAATAAAAGTATGTAACAATGTGGTATTAGAAACGCAAAAATTACTGGAAACTATCTTCGACCTATCGCCTTCTCGTCAGTGTAAAGACGGCAATAAATCTATTGCATTTCTAGTTGATACATTACCTTTCGATCTCATATTTACAGTTCATCTGAATTGTCAAAATGAAGACGACTCCATGATCAAAATTTTGAATGAGATGATACAAAATAATTTGAATGCACGCATCCAAAACATCACATCATTTGTAAAAGAAAAAGATTGTATTTCCCTTTTGAATTTTTATTGGAAGAATATATATAAAGCAAAGAACGAACGCAAAATGTTTGAAAGTTTGTTTCAAGATACAGTGATACGCTTTCTTGAACTGAACAAAAAAACTGTCGAAGGCTGCGCGAATGACATAAGGGATCTGGCTACAAAGTACGAGTTATTTCAAGATTTTGAATTTCAAGTAAGGCTGCTTGAGGTACTGTCACATGTAGAAGATGCACAAATAAATAACCTTTTTGTAGAGCTTTTGAAACTCGCAGGAAAGGTTGTTTATAAAAAGTTAAAACAGAACTGTTTCGAGCAGTGGTATTTTTCCTCATTTAAAACCCGAACATCAAACCCTTCTCTGAGAGATTCATGTTTAAAACTCTCTCTGTTATTGAAACTTCCTGATTTTGCGGATAACCAGGAAATGGTTGAAGTTTTAAAAGAGATACTGAATTTAGTGCTTTCAAACATGAAACCCCAGGATATCGTAAACGAAGTAGAAACAATCGATGAGATTTCTACTGAACTACCGCTGCTTAGAAAGATGGTGATAGAGGTCATTTCGAGTAAACTTAAGGCATCCTCAGACCACGAAAAAATTCTGTCATCATTTGTTGATAGCAAGACACAGAAAATGACCTTGGCTACAAAGTAAGTATGTTGAATATTTTCAATGACTGTAAACACATAAGTTGCTCTGGAACATTTTCAGTGTTTATAATTTATATCCTAAAAATGGTAGTAAAATGAAAATAGTTCAAATGACTTTCTTTTGTAGCACTATTTTCTTAATATTAAACAAAGTGCAAAAATGTATGTTCGTAACAGGAAATGCGTCATAACTTTTAAATGGCGGCAAACAACATAACAGATTTGCTTTAGTATTATCTGTAGTTTAATGTAAGAAATCACATCGGAGGGGACTGTTTGAATGCCTTGTGTTTGCCGTCTGAATATCCGTCATGGCAATATATAGATTATGCACGTACATGACTTATAGTTTGTTGCTTGCATGACCCTTGCTTATCAGTCAGAGGTCACAGTTATCATTGAAAGTCAGTTATAAAACTTTCAATAGCATTGAGGGATTATTTTATTACTACTCAGAAATGTTCCCCATAATTAGTGCCGCACACATGACCATGGTTTCAGTCAAAGGTCAAGGTCACTATCAAAGGCCTAGATTTTGGCAGTGGGCCAAGGGATCTTTGTCTTCACCAGCACAGTTTGGGGCTAATGACCATCACAGTATGGCTCCAAAAAACAAGGGTCATTGTTTATTGGAGAGTCAGTCTACCTTACAAGTGTATCTATTAGTGAGAAGGGGAAACGATGTAATTTATTTTAAACTAATGAATAATTGATAACTTTTAAAGTTATACTAGTTTGTTTTGGCATTTCTATGTAAAAAAATAATATTTGTTGATCAAACACAATAATAAAATAATCAGAAACTTATTTTCACAATAATGAAATAATGAGAATCTTACTTAAAGAAACATGCAAGTTTTTATTTTTTCAAATTCTGTCTAGAGAATTGTGATATTTCTGAAAATATGACTTTCACTCATCTAAAGCTTGCAGAATACTGTAAATAACATTTGTCTAAATTGAAAACAGAATGTGAATTTCAAAGTTACAAAGCAAATCATGAAAAAAATCCCTTTTGGCAACATACTGAAAATGAAAAATGAGTATAGATGGAACACAATAATTTTATATTCAAATAATGTTGATTAATCAATTTCCAAATCGAAAAATATTGTTTTTCAGCACAAAGAACTCAGGAAGTTTTCACTATACTTGTGTTTTATTATCATTATTATTTTCAGTATCATTAATATATCTTTTATCATCATATATTTAATATAATAATAATAATGATAATGATAATAATATACCAATGATAATATAATAATAATGATAATAATAATAATAATAATAATAATAATAATAATTATGATTATTTTTATTATTATTATTATCATTATTACACATTAAAGTAATAGTTATTATCATCTACATAATATCAAAATAATAATAATTATTATTATCATTCCACATTTACTGAAGAAAAATTAATTTCTTTCAGCTCCATTGCACACATTTTCATGGTCTAGTTGGGGTCCCTGCTGTGCTAATTTCCCTCTAATCAGTTCCTATTACATAATCGCTGATAGGCAGCAGATAAGATGGGAGTTGTATATTGGATTTGGGTGGGGGACACTTATATAGTAGTGAATATAGGCCTTTAAAGGTCAAGTAAAATTGTTTCCGCTCCAGAACCTTTATGTACATTGATGGATTATCTGAGTACTGTACATAAATGTTCCCCATGATCGGGGTACTATAGGAATGTTCCTCGTCCTTCCATGTTTCCGTCAGCAAATATGGATCCTGCATTTATTCAAAAAGTATACAAGGTAGGTTTGTAAAACATGGAATTTGAATAGAGAGGCAATATGCAGATTATGCATGTACATGGCTTATGCTAGTTGGTCGTATGTCAAGGTAAAATTGAAGGTTAAGCAAAAAAGTTTTCCACCGGTTGGAGAGCTCTGTATTGCCACTACAATACTCGATGATATTAGTTGCCCTGGTGCAATTAGTATTCTTACCACTTGTTACGCTCTGGTATCTAAAGTTATATAAGTAATTGCTGCCTATCTTCTTTTGCAGAATTGGGGAGCGAAATTACCTTGATTGGCACAATACATTTTATGAGAATACAGAGAAGCATTCCTTCACACAAGTCTTTGAATTGATCAAAGAATGGCCAAAAAAAAAAAAATGTAATATTTGAAAAACGGATTGTTTGCAACTTCTGTACATTATAACTTGCAGTACTGGTGTTAATGATCTTATACCAGTCACATAACCAACTGAGTTAGCTATAGTTTGCAGGCTATTTTAAAGGTCTGTGACATTTACAAGCGAAGACATTACAATTTAAAATCACTCCATGTTAGGCATTATAGTCTAAGAAATTCGTAAAATAATTGTGCACTTTCTGTTAGAAGTATGAAACTTGGCATGATTGTAGATAAATTTATTGTCCTTCATTTTTGACTGGGAAGTAGGCTGTAGATGAAAATGAAAATTGTGCTTCTTTAGTCATACTTTGTGAAAATTTTGAAACGTTGCATGGTAGTAAAAAATTTTTATGATACGCTCTTCAAACAATTGTAAAACTGTCGTTGAATAAAATTTTTATATGGCCAATAAAGTTCACGATAGTCGCCAAAACATAATATTCCATGAAATCTTCAGTTGTGTATATTGTGTGAATATTGTGAAACGTTGCGTGATGGTATATAGATTTGTAAAATATGCTCATGAAAAATTTAACACTTACAATGGGTAAATAAGTCCATGAATATGACCAATGACATCCAAGGTGGTCGCGAAATAAATCAGATAGAATGGATTTACTTCAGGAATGCATACCTGACCTCGTATATCTACAACAGGTTATAGTAGTAATTTCCATTGAATTAATTATCCATATACATCTCCGATTGCTTATGTTGGTATTTGTTGTTCTTCCCTAGATTTAACCTGCCCTTTTAGTTTAAACATGTTTCATTCCTTCAATTAATGAAACGTTTGCAAAATAATAATTGAGGAGACGGACAAAAAATAATGCTTAGTACCCCTCTCTTGGTCTGTCGCATTAAGGCTGTCATTGTAGACAAATCTACTGTCCCTTATGTGCTAACAGCTCCATTATTGCAGTGTTAAGAAACTAAATTTGTTACACATACGAAAGGAATACCATTAAACTACTCATATAATGACAATGTTACATTACCCTTGGAAATCGCAGATGCCACACTGTAAGCCTCGATATTGATTCAGGGAATTGCTGGTTTCTTCCGTTTTTCACATCAGAAGAATTAGGTCTAATCACAATGAAATTTGAGAATATCCTAAACCAGATTTCAAATACGATGTCACACCTGTTGAGTATTCTTTGAAGAACCTTTACATAATATATGGTTGAAGTAATTATGGTGAATGCTCAATGAGCACTTCAGGGGGACCCGTTTGCAGTTTGTCTAAAATTACATTCTCGTCCGATAATACTGCATTAGTTATGGATGAATCAGTTGATGCGGCACTCGTAGAAAGATTCGCAAGTGTTGTCAGTAGTTCTAAAATTGTTTCTGACCGCAAAAACTATACATGTTTGGAACCGGAAATGATTTTTATACTCAGTAGACTGGGCAAAATATAGAACATGTATCAAGATTCTTTCCTGAAAGGTTAACAACGTCTCAGATGTAAATGGGCAACATTCTTGAACAGTTGAGTGAGGTCAAATGTAAAAAAAAACATGGTGTCTACTGATTCAGAATCCGAACGTGTAGTGTGCAGTTCATCTCCTATTGTCCAGCAGGTTACAAATAGGCTTCCATGTGGCTATTTTCATATATAATCAACAAAGTGTGATCAAAACCTTATGCTCATCATATGTCATTAGCCTATTCCGCTTTATTTGTTTGGCGATTGCATACAGAGGCTGTCCGTATGCCGTAACATGAGTATTGTGGAGACTTGGACGGTGTGCAAGAACCTTGATAACATAAATTGGATGGAATTTCAGTAATATAACAATACATAGCAGCAGGGGGGTATGTGTTTCAAATTATTAGGTTTGTCAGTAGAAAAAATATGAGTGCTTTTACACAGAACAATAAATTAACAATAGCACAAATTAAGTACTTAAAAGTTGTTTTTTTTCCTTTTTTTAAGTGACTGATTAGGATATTAAAATATGTAGTTATCAATTTTATATACCTTTTATAAACATCTGGACTGGGATTTGTATTTTTGTACTTTTGTTGTTAGTAAATTATCGCAATTATACATCTGTGTCTATACTGCAAAATTCTTTTTTACTTTTCGTCTCAGCTTTGAAAACAAACTAATATCAATATTAAAACTGTATCCGCACAGTCTGGTCAGGATCCATGCTGTTCGCTTTCAAACCCTATTACAATTAGAGAAACCATAAGAAAACAGCATGGATCTTGACCAGACTGAGCGGATTCATTGTCTGGATCTATGCTGGTCGCAAACGCGCTATTTTGTTTTTCTCATGGCATGGCTCATAAAACATGGCTTGCCTACATTAGAAAAGACAATCAAGTGATAGTACTGAATCTATAAATAGATTCATAGTGCTGGCCATCTTGGAATACAATGGCCTTAATAGGTTTAGTCTTGATTATATAAGGGTACACATTCTATATAATTGTTCCAGGTAACATCCTTTTATGGGATGTAATCAATTATTTCACCATTTCCAAATAAAAAATGAGTTTTGACCGCCATCTTGGTTTTTGGCGGCCATATTGATTTTTCAATATAAATCGTAAATTTATTTGAAGCGTAGTATATATTGTCCTCTATTATTCTAAAGCTTTGTTACAGGATACAAATTTTGTTTTGCCATTTTCTTCGTAAACTGAATTATGGCGGCCATTTTGAATTTTGACAGCCATCTTGGATTCCCACAAGCCGATTCCAAGTCTTAAATGAAGCGTATAATATTTGTCTACTACTATGTCAAGTTTCATGCTTTTCACAGACGGATTTCTTGCACTATTTCAACCAATTTGCAATTACAAGTGTAAATGCATAAATATTTCAAGAAAATGTCATTATCTTTATTCATAATAAGGTGAATAATTAGGGAAAACAACGGTAGAAAGAATGAATGCTTGTTGGTTTAACTGAAAACTATGCAGAGCAAACATTGTGCAACTTGTAACGCAAATATGTCTTATGTGTAGAGGCCAAACTATGCTACACACAATCAACATCTAAAATGACTAGCATGCTTATAAGCTGTGTACTACTAGCAAATTATGTGATAGAGATGTCAGTTTTAGACGAAGTAAGAAGTATCACGATGAAACCGTATCAAAATACCCTGTCAGTAGAAAATATTCATTTATAAATCTTTAGTGGAATGAAAGTACCTTTCTAAAATAGTTAAAAGCCCTTTAGTTTGCTTACGAAATAATAACTGTTATCTAAAACAGTGATTTGTCATTGAATAAAATAATTGTTTGGAGTTTAGATGCAAAGGAATTATATTAGATTAGGAGGGCGCAGCGCTATGCCATCTGACGCTATGGCATAACAAGTGTAGCGTCAGAAAAATGAATTGTTGCTTAATAATGCACAAACATAATTCATTTGATTTATATTTTCAGTCTTAAATAAATAAAAATAGGTTGACTGAGTATTCAGTACAGTATTATGAAAGTGAAACAGTGGACTAGAGATTGATTACCGAAAGATTACATTACAAGTTGAGGGTGCAAGGGAAAAAAGTGAGGAAACAGAAACAGAAGTACGTACTTTCTCACGCTGAAAGAACTGTCAAACATCCAAGACAGAAAGCATATTGTTAAGAAATTGGTGATTTTAAGATATCATTAACTCTTCCTGTGGTTATCTTATAGAAATGATAAATGGTTTAGTTTCAAAAATATACACCATAGTTTGAATAAGGTTATATAAAATCCAGATGTTATATTTATGCATTTTCACTTTATATATGCAATGATTGCATAAAGAGTATAACATTGGAGTGATTCTAAATACTATCTGATATGTTTGCTTGTAGCAGACACAGACCCTTGCTAAAACTATTAACACAAATATTGTAATTTTAAACCTATTGAAGTCGCAAAACTACTCATTTTGCCAAACATAGAATTGATATATGCCATGGTCATTTTGACCAATTTAAAGGCTTGTGTTGAGAACTGCTTTACTAGATTCTGGAAAGATTTGCTAGAGAATGAAGTTTACCTGTCTCCCCTATACTGCAAAAGAAAGAGTTTCTATTATCTCTATGATTTTACATAATGCTGCATAACAAGTGCTTAACGAGCTGTCTGTGATTAACGAGCTGTCTATTGACATTACGCTCGGCTGTTTGAAGCTCATCCACCAATATAAGCTCATACAGAAAAGCTTTAGCAAAATGTTCTAAGTTGGAAAAGGGGCATAATTTTGCTAAAAGGTCATATATGAAGAATAAACGTATTTTGGAAGTTTGATAGTTTTTAATAACCTGTTTACTTGGAACACTTTCTGGAAGGGACATGGTTTTAACAAAATTAAAGCTAGATCAACCTAAAGATTGATAAAGGTTGTGAAAAGTGGGAGACCAGAAAATTGTTGTTCACTGTCCAAGTTTAGTTGTCTGACTACTAGTTTAAAATGCTTGACATGGCACTATATTAAACAAGTAACAATTTATAAGATTTGTGCAGTAAATTTTATTTTGGATAATAAGTGTTTTGTCTGAAAGATATGGTCATTTTTAACTCGTATCTATTTTAAAACTGAAACACCCTGGTGTTAACTTTAAAAAGAAAAGTTTCATGTTACTCTTTAATGTAAGTCAGTAGACATGCCAATACGAAAAGGTTATTTTTTTTTCATTCAAACTGTTACAACAGTTGCATGTTTAAATAATTCCAGAGTAATAACATTTATACCTAAGATGTTCTTTTCAAAAATGGTGTATCTGTTACAGCTTGGTATTAATTCAATGCCTAAGAAAAGGGCAGATTCACTGATGTTAAGTTTTCATTATAATGATCATGTTTATATCGTTCATTTCTCTGTATATAGTCCTCTAAATCCAGCAAGCCTCTTAAGACTCCAGATTTTTGTAGTCTCATTTTAGCTCCATTGAGCACAAAGTGCTCGATGACAGCTATTGTGATCACTCACCGTCCGGCGTCCGCCCGTCAATCTGTCGTCTGTCTACACTTTTCCTTAAACAACATCTCTCCTATTACAATTTGATGCAAGTTATTGAAATTTGACCGACATTTTTGGGCGGTCTTCTTCCACAAAGTGGCTCCGCTTTTTACATATAGGGGTGTCGCCAGGGCTAAATATAGAAACATCTTTAAATGACACCTAAACGGCTAGTCCGCTTTTCAAATAATTTCAAACAATTGGTCCTTGTATGATCTTCTATCAAGTATATTAAAATTATTTTGATTCATCTAAAACATAGCGCCAGGGGGCATGGTCACCTGTTGCTATAATTATAATTATTATAGTGGAAATTTAAAAAAATAATCTTTTCCAAAACAACAGGGCCTAGGGCTTTGATATTTGTTTGTAGCATCACCTAGCCGTCATTTTATAAGATTGTTCAAATTATCCCCCTAGTGTTAAATAAGGTCCCACCCTGGATGTCACATGGTTTATATAGACTTACATAGAGTAAAGTTTGAAAATCTTCTTGTACAAAACCACATGGCCTACAGTTCTGATATTTGGTATTTAGCGTTGTGTTGTAGTATTTTACAAAAATTGTACCAATTAACACCCTGGGGTCAAAAATGGCCCGACCCCGGAGAACATGGTTTAAAAGTTTGTACAAGGAAAACCTTTAAAGACATTCTTGCTTTAAACCATAAGACCCAGAGCTTAGATATTTAGTGTGTGACATGCTCTAGCGGTTCTCTACCAAGATTGTTCAGATACTAATCCTGGGGGTCCTTGTTTTTACATTGTTAAAACTTTAAAAATATTATTGTCCAGAACCATAAGGCCCAGCCCTTAGATATTTAGTATTGCCTAGTAGTTAACTATCAAGTATGTCAAATCATGACCATGGGGTCAAAATTGACTGCACCCTAGTGTCAACAGTTTCTACATTGGCTTATGTAGGGAAAAACCTTAGTCCTTTAAAAAGTATTTTCTGAATACATATGGCCCAGACATAGATATTTGGTATGTGGCATGCTGTATTGGTTTTCCACTAAAATTGTGTTCATGAACTATGAACCTTAGGTCAGTTAAGGCCACATTCGCACGGTCCTTGTTTTAAATAGACTTTTCTGTTTTGAAGCAATGACAAAGAAATTTGATACAGATTTCAATGATCATCTTGAACCATTTTGAATAGTCTTAATCATGATTTTCTGATCTCCGTTTTAGCTTTTTTAAGTTACAGCATAGAAATCTAGACCACATATATTATTTTGATACAGATTTAATAACTCATTTTGAAAAGTCTTAACTATGAACGACTGGCCTACTTTCTTGTTTTTTAAGGTTCAGCAAATAAATTTTGACCACGTGTATTATTTTTGATACAGATTTCAATACACATCTTTAATATTCTTAACCCTGACCAACTGACTATTTTGTTTTCGAAGCTACATCAACACGATTTGGACCACCTGTAAAATGTTTGATAAAGATTTCAACACTTGTTTTGAATAGTCTTAATCATGACCTACTGACCTACTTTCAGTTACAGCTTACAAATTTGGACCACTTCTATAACGTTTGATACAGATTTCAAAACTCACCTCAAATAGTCTGAGTTTTGATTAATGACCTACTTTCATGTTTTGAAGGTACAGTATAGAAATTTAGATCACGTGTATAACTTTGATACAGATTTCAATGCTCATCTTTAATATTCTTTACCCTTTACCTACTGAGTAACTTTCTTGTTTCTGAACATCCAGCAAACAGATTTTGACCATCTGTATAATGTTAACAGGGTTCAGTAATTATCTTGAATACACTTTTACCATGACCTACTCGTATATACCTAGTTTTTTTTTTTAGCTCACCTGTCATGTAGTGACAGGGTGAGCTTTTGTGATCACCCTTCGTCCGTCGTCCGTCCGTTCGTCGTCCGTCCGCCTGTCGTCCATTTACAATATCCTTGTGAATACGATAGTGACCACATTTTTAATTTGATTTTATTCAAACTTGCACATAACTTGTATGAGCATAATATCTCGGTTCTTTTTGAAAACTGGCCAGATACAATCATGGGTTCCAGAGTTATTGCCCTTTAAAAGGCCAAAATTTGCCATGTTTGGCTTTTGAACATGACAGAGACCACATTATCCGAAAACTGGCTAGATCCCGTCATTGGTTGCAGAGTTATGGCCCATTCAAGAGCCAAAATTTGCTATTGTTGGATTGTGTTTGTTCGTTTTGTCCTAATGTGTTGGCTTTGTGTGTGTGCGCGTGTATGTGTGTGTGTGTGTGTGTTTGTGGTGTACGCGTCTGCGTGCTGTGGGTTTCGTTTTGGGGAGGCTGCGTTTTTGGTACGTGGCATTCCCTGTTTGATATTTGTCTTTGTTTGTTTTGTGAACACGATAGAGACTACATTTTGCAGTCAACTTTATACTCCCATTCTACAGATAGAGGAGCAACTTGGACAGCAAAAATGTCCCCACATCTGATGTTCCCAAATATAATCAGATTTGTTTCTATTTAGTTGTTTCATGCCTTTGGAATACACATATTAAATATTTTAGTTAACTATCGACAATTTTTCGTTATTTCATTGATTTTACAAAGATAGCTGTAACAGTATGAATTTTCATTCAAAAGAATATTTTAATATAACACATAACAATATTTGTGTCCGTTATTTACCTCTTCAGACTAAATACTCTTTATAGTTTTATAAGAAATGAAGTTATTTATATATGATGATTATTAAAATAAATCAAATTGTATGGAAAAACTAACGTAATTTACACAAATATCAGTTGTCATAAAACGCACTTCATATCGGATTATAAATAAAATCTATATCATCATGTAGATTAACGTACTAGAATTGATGAGGGAAACATACTATCTGAACAATATAACTGTTGGTTCTTAGATATATCCGAAAATACAGTCTTTTTAGTGAAAATAGTCTACCCATTTCGTATAAACGTATCTGTCGCATTTTTAAACTGCTTAATTGGCGTTACATTTGCTTTATATTGCATACATTTTGATATGATTCTATTTAAAAATAAAGAAATATAACATAAAATGTTTATGTTTCAATAGAAAAACTTTAGTTTGAACATCTAACAACAAAAATAGAAATTGTAACGTATCTGTTTTATTCAATATTTATGATGTCTTATCCAGATATCAATAATAAAACCGTAATCAACTATTTTCTAAAACTCTAAGTTAAGGTGACGATTATTCAAACAATTCAAACATTTTTACACTTTTATAGCACAGTCGTATAACGTATCTGTTGTTTGTAACGTATCTGTTTTTAATATGTTTTCTCAAGTGAAAAATATGAAATCTGAACTAAAAGATAAATACTTTAACTCGGATACAAAGTTAAACATGTGTTCTATTACACTGTCCGGTAACATTTCGAGATAAATACAATATAAATGTATGCTGAATGAAACTATTCGTAACGTATCTGTTAAAAACAAATTGAAACACGGTGGCAGTTGAACATCATCTTATTTTATTTTCTACAATATGTTTATTTCGTTAATAAATAAATGTTATTTTGAGAATCATATCATTAAACATTCAAACTGTCAATAGTCGTTCCGGAACATGCATTACGCACCTAAGATTTTGAAGTGAATAGATGTTGTAACGTAAAAGGTACACGGTCAATATACACATGATTGACACATATTGAAAAAGGCGATATTTTGTTCAAAATGTATATCATTAACTAATTTGAGCATAACAGTTTAGTAATTGTCCCGGTATTTAAATTTCAGTACCATGCAATTTAATTCAACCCTATATCGCCGACATAGATTTTTGATCTCATGTAAATGTGTTAAACGTCTGATTTCGAAAATTAGTTATCTCTAGTGGACATTTCAGTGCGATTTTAGACAGTATAAAACATGCCTTCTTCATTTTGAAAGCAAAATAATGATAATACCTTTAGACAACTGGCCAGATCCCATTATGGGTTCCAGAGTTATGGCCCCTTAAAGAGCAAAAGTGTACTATATTTGGCCTCTGAACACGATAGAGACCACAGTTTGCAATCAACTTTAACCAAACTTGCACAAAACTTGTATTGGCATAGTATCGCGGTTCCTTTCGAAAACTGGCAAGATCTCATCAAGGGTTCAAGAGTTAGGGCCCCTTAAAGGTCCAAAATGTGCTATTTTGGCTTTTTAGAGAATTCATTTATGGTTTGATTTGATAGAAACTCTCAAAATATCTTCGACAACAATATCTGTCAGAGTTATTTTATATCTGATTACCTCCCCTGATTGTAATCAAAATGGATTTATATCTGTAAGTACTTATATGACTCATTTGAAATTTCATTATTGTCATTAGCTGGACTGAGACAATCAAGATAGAGAATTATGGACTGATTTTAAGTCAGGTTACCTCCCTTTATTTCAAAATAAAATGGATATATCTCTGTAACTAATGAAGATACTGATCTGACATTTCATTTAAGTCAACAGATGGACTTGGACAATCAGTGAAAATACATATTGACTGAAATTTTGACAAATTACCTCCCTTTATATTTTATCTAAATGAATACACCGTAGCAGCTTCTAATTAGATTGGTTTGAAACGTTATTTATGTCTTCCATGGTAAAAAATTAGTCATGTAAGATAACTCTTGATTTAACGTTTATCGATATGAACACTTTTCTAATATATTGTTGTATAGGCATGTATTCTGTATCTTCTGCATGTGTATACCAATGCATGATTACCTCTTCTGATTTTAATAAAAATGGATTTATCTCTGTAAATATTTATAGAACTCATTTGAAATTTCATTATTGTCTTTAGTTGAACTTAGGCAATCAAGGTAGATAGCTATGGACTGATTTTGTGCCAAATCACCTCCTTTTGTTTTAAAATAAAATGGGTGTATCTCAGTAATCAATGAAGATACTGATTTGAAATGTCATTTATGCCATCAGATGGACTCGGACAATCAGGGTAGATAACTTTTGACTGAATTTTTGATAAATTACCTCCCTTTATTTTATGTAAATGAATATATCTCAGCAGTATCTAATGAGATTGGTTTCAAATGTTATTTAAGTCATCCAGGATAAGGAATAGTCATGCTAGTACAAAAATGCAGCATTTGAGCCTAGAACCCTCAAACTTGGTATGGAAATTGGTCCTGACTAGGTCAAAAGGGACTTTTACAAGAAAATATTTATCCTGATAATATTTAATATGTAGGCTTATGTGCTCTATGTCAAAACTTGATCATATCATTTTTACCAATTAACTAAGGTGAGCGATATAGGGCCATTATGGCCCTCTTGTTTCATTTTGAAGCTATAGTAAGAATTTTTTTTCAAGATAGAACCTAAACGTGAGCGATATAGGGCCATGATAAACGTCTTGTTTTAAATAGCTATCTCATACATGTAAAGGCACAGTTTGTGTATCATATGTTATGTAGCAAAGTTTGTTGCAATCTCACAAATTGTTTTTGTATTAGTACCATAGCATCTTGAAAAGTATCTCACTGCACCTCAGTCATAAACTGTCCAGTCCGTAGAAAAATTATAGATATCCAAAGATCATAATTTAACTGGTTCAACTTATCATTTGAAGATAATACAAGAAGTATTATTAGAGTTATACAAGGTTTAACATTGTAAATTACTACTAATTGTGTCTCCTCTCTACTAGGGGAGGCATAAAAAGTTTTCCCTGTCTGTCCGTCCATCTGTCCGTCACACTTCATTTTAGATAAAAAAAGTTGGAGAATTTTCCAACCTGGAACCTTCAAACTTCATAGGGTAATAGAATTAATTATGTAGATGACCCCTAACGTTTTTGGGATCACTTTGTCAAAGGTCAAGGTGACAGGGGCCTGAACATGAAAGATTTGACCCAGAATATTGAAACTTCAAAGTGTGACTGGACATGCTAGATTGCCCTTACTGATTTTTGGGTCAATCCATCAAAGGTCAAGGTTACAGGGACCAGACATTGTCACTGTTTATATCAGATCAATAACTAAAGAATCATTTGACCAAGAACCTTCAAGATTCATTTGGTGATAGAACTTACGGAGTAGGTGTCACAGGGGCCGGAACATGGACCATTGTTTCCGATCAATAACTTGAGAGCCATGTAGTCCAGAATCTTCAAACTTCATAGGGTGATAGGAGTAACAGAGTTTTTGATCCTTTCGTGTCAGTCGATTACAGGGGAGCGGTAGTCTAGTTGATAAGGTGACCGCTGAAACCAGGGGTCGTGGGTTCGAGCCGCACTGGGGTCACGACCGGGACCTGTTATATGATACTGGTTTGGGCTCGCCCGCTTGGCTCAGTAGGGAAAGTGTTGGTCTACGGATCGCGGGTCGTGATTTTGATCTCCGGGCGGGGTGTATATTCTCCATGACGATTTGATAAAAGACATTATGTATGAAATCATTCGTCCTCCACATCTGATTCATGTGGGGAATTTGGCAGTTACTTGCGGATAATAGTTTCTGATCAATAATTTGAGAATCACTCAACCAAAAATGTTGAAATTCCATAGGATGATTGTTCATGCAGAGTAAATGACCCCCATAGATTTTGAGGTCACTGGATTAAAGGTCAAGGTCACAGGGACTCGAATACGGATAACCATTTTCAGTTCATAATTTGAGAACCACTAGACCAAGAATGTTGAGACTTAAAACAATGAAAGGACATGCAGAATAAATTATCCTTATTTTGCCATCAGTGTCTCTTTGACTTTCGCTCCTGTCCGCTGTTGTTTTCTTTCCTATTATTACTATGCTTTTGGGAAGACATGTGCTTTTCTACAAAAGAATCTTCTAGTTCATACCTTTCTGGAAAGGGTGTTTGTTACATTTTAGGCTAATGTATCAATTTTATAAACAAATGTACCTCATAATAAGATGATGTGTCATGCATTACTTCCAGAGACCCCTTGCGCAAAGGCCAAGGTCACACTGCAGTTAAATATTAACATGGCATGAAAAAGGTCTGTATGGTGTCCGGTCCATAACTCTGTCTTTCATTAAGGAATTCTTATATCACTTGGCAAAAATGTTCCCCATGATGAGACGGCGTGTCGTACGCACATCCAGGACCCTTTGCTCATAAGTCAAGGTCACACTTGGAGGACAAAGGTCAACAGGGCCTTTTTCTGTCCGGTCCATAGCTCTGCCATCCATGAAGGGATTTTAATATTACTGGGCAAAAATATTCCCCATGATGAGACAACTTGTCATGCGAAAATCTCATACCCTACCTCAAAGGTCAAGGTCACAATTCGAAGTCAAGGGTCAATAGATTTTTTAGTCCCCT
Source organism: Mercenaria mercenaria (assembly GCF_021730395.1). Lineage (NCBI taxonomy): Eukaryota > Metazoa > Mollusca > Bivalvia > Venerida > Veneridae > Mercenaria > Mercenaria mercenaria. The sequence goes on along the minus strand of NW_026463163.1, from coordinate 11,966 downwards.
ACTGGTTGAAAACCAGTTTCGGGGACTATAGGAATGCGTTTTTCCGTCATTCCGTCCGTCCGTCCGCAATTTCGTGTCCGGTCCATAACTCTGTCATCCATGAAGGGATTTTAATATTACTTGGCACAAATATTCCCCATGATAAGACGACTTGTCATACGCAAACCCGGACCTCTGGCTCAAAGGTTAAGGTCACAATTGGAGGTCAAAGATCAACAGGGCTTTTTTCCTGTCCGGTCTACAACTCTCCCATCCTTGAAGGGATTTTAGTATTACTTGGTACAAATGTTCCTCATGATGAGATGACATGTCTTGCGCAAATCCCGGACCCCTAGCTCAAAGGTCAAGGTCACACTTTGGGATCAAAGATCAAGAGGATTATTTCCTGTCCGGTCTATAACTTTGTCATGCAAAGAAGGATTTAGATATCAGTTGGCACAAATATTCCCCTGGATGAGACAACATGTCAAGCGCAAGAACCAGGTCCCTAGGTCTTAAGGTCAAGGTCATATTTAGAGGTCAAAGGTCAAATTCAAGAATGACTTTGTACGGAACATTTCTTCTTCATGCATGGAGGGATTTTGATGTAACTTGGACCAAATGTTCACCACCATGAGGCACCCTTGTTTTTAGAATTACGTCCTTTTGTTTTAATATAAATAGATTTTACTGTAACTTTTTTATTACTGGCGGTAGAGAAAAATCCAGACCACTTTTCTGTGGTACAGCATGCATGTTACAACCAATTTTTAGGTGTATTTTGACCTATCCCTACCTGGTAAAGTGATTCTTGTGGACTTATATTATATAGATTTTTTTTTAAGATTAATTTCCCTTTGTTGTTACTATAAATAACTTACATGATAACATTTTTATAATCAGCCAAAAAAAAAAATCAATATGAAAACAGCTTTGGGTTTTTATATATGCACATTTTAATCCAAGTGTGTTGTTATAATATATTGTATATATAGTACAATATTGTTTATACATCATTGACAGATATCAGTTCATTATGTTATACTGCAGTAGAGAAAATTAGGTGCCTTCCAGTAGGGGACTTTGTATTGCATGGCAATACTTCATTCACTTGTTTTTCCTGTCCGGTTCTTAACTCTGCCATCCATGAAGAGATTTTGATATTACGTAACGCAAATGTTCCACATGATGAGACAACGTGTCATGCGCAAATCACGTGCTCTAGGTCAGAGGTCAAGGTCAAAATTGGAGGACAATGGTCAATAAAGTTTTTCTTGTCCGGTCCAGAACTCTGTCATCCATCAAGGGCTTTTTATAATTACTTGGCATAAAGGTTCCCATGAAGTTAATGAAAAAATGGCAATTAGGAGCATCTCCTATTTTGAAACAATTTCATACAAATGGTCCTTGTGTGACTCTCTACCAAGACTGTTCAGATTATTTTGTTTTCTTAAGTAACTGGCCTCCAGATGGCGTGGTATCTTTTTCATTGTATGTTTATATTGGAAACTTTAAAGATATTCTTAAAGTAAATTTTACACAAATTTTTCCTGGGTGACCTGTAAAGAAGATTGTAGTAATGATTCTGTTTCATCAAAAACAAGCAAAAATATTACAGACACATTACCTGCCTGTTAGTTAGTAGAAACTAGCAATCATCTAAACTAAGGTGAGCGATATAGGGTCATCCTTGCCCTCTTGTTCAATCTACTCTGGTTAATTCAAGCATGGCGGCTAGATGGTGGTGTCACTTTCCCTATATTTATATAGTGGAAACTTTAAAAATCTTCTTGTGTTAAACTTTATGCCTAAAATTGCTCAAATTATATATATTTGTCAATAAAAACATATATAGAGGGAGTGGCCACTTTTCCCTATCTGTAAATAGTAGAAACTTGAAACATCCACATGTATGAAACTACTGGCCCAATTTTAAAGTAATGTCACACAAATTTTCTTTGTGTGACCTCCTACAGAACTTGTTGAAATCATTTTGATTCAGCTAGAAACATGGCTTGAAAAGGGCGTGGTCTCTTTTCCAATTAAAAATATTTAGTGGAAACTTAAATTTCTGGTACGAAACTTTCACACGAATGGTCCTGTTGTGACCTACTTTGATTTGCCTTGCAACATATCCATCAGGGGGAATTGTCACTTTATCCCGATATATAAACGTTCTTGTTAGAAATAGCAGGTCCAATTTTAAAACAATTTTACAACAATTGTTTCTTGTGTGACCTTTTTCGAAGATTATACAAATTATTCCGTTTCGTCAAAAACACAGCCGCAGGGTTTGAGTAGTGTATGATAGAGTGTTCGAGGAATACGGTAAGGGGCATACGTTTCCACGTGACATGACCACCTGTTATACCACGTGATCACATGGTACGTGCGTAAGGGAATACGGTACACACATGTACACTTGTAATAGGGTGAGGGAATACGATTTTTATTTGCTCTCCATCGCATAAAATGGAAATCCCTCGAGTCAAAAATATGATTCAAAAAGCACACGGTTGTTATACATCATAGCGCGTGGGAAATTATTTAAGGTCGTTTGTAACTCATATCTATTCGTTTTTTTCAACGAGGTTAACATTAATAATTGTATTAATAATTGTGAAATTTGATATGGAATAGTCAGTCAGTCAGTCAGTCAAAATTAAGCACAACGTGACAGCATAATACGAACTTAAAAACTGTTGAAACTGAAATGGAATCAATATTGAAAATAATAATAGCAAATAAGAAAATACAGAAATCAACAACACACTGTTAATCCATCTTTTAAGTTTTAACGCAGCGAGTAAAATACCCATTTAAGGTGCTGGGAAAAATATTAAACGAAGTATGATAAAAAAAATTTCAAATATGCTCTCGCATTTCGAAGTTGTTGGCACGGTAACCATACCCTTTCAACCTTTTAAAACACTGGGACGCTTCTCATAGACAAAAAATTGCGAGGTGTTGAGCAACTTAATTTCACAATATGATATAAAGGACACCCTTTAGTCATTTGATTTTTATTATAATTTAAGGTTGTCATTAAGTGCAAATTTCATAAACCTTGACTTCGGGCTTTAAGTGGGATAACAAATTGCTGCATCCTTATTTGCTTGCACATGCAGGCTAAAACAAAGCAGGTGTAACTTCTATGCATGACCCTATTTTTATTCTGTTTTCAATTGAGGATATAATATATTAGAATTACAATACTTTACGAATCACTGACTGGCATAACATTTGAAAAAAATATTCGCGTGACCTTTTATCGCTAGCCATACTTTACTATGACATGTCTTCGCAAATAGTATCATGGTGCGTTACAAACTTTTTATGAGCACAAAGAAAATCTATGCCGGTCCTTAAATGACTCTTTTCTAGAACCATTTATCAAATAATACCATGATGAGTCTTGTAAGACATTCTCGCGCATTATTCTTCTGGAACAAATGCGTAGGCATAAGTTCCCTATAAGAGCCCTTCTTTTCTCCATCATGTTAGAACACAATTTGATTCAAAGAACGACTTTTTGTAATGAACGGAATTAGTTAGAACATTCACATACGGAATTATTTAGAGCATTTACATGCGGAATTATTTAAAACATTTACACACGGAATTATTTAGAGGATTTATGTGCGGAATTATTTTGAACATTTACATACGGAATTATTTAGAGCATTCACGTATGGAATAATTTAGAGAGCATTCACATACGGAATTACTTAGACAGCATTCATATGCGGAATTATTTAGAACATTTACATACGGAATTATTTAGAGCATTCATGTATGGAATCTTTAGATCATTCACATATTCAATTATTATGAACATTTACATACAGAGTTATTTTGTTAAACTACAGAGATCAAAAAGCGCTGATACCGCATTCAAGGAATTATAATGGGAAACTGCATATAATGCAAGTTTGAAATTTCTGTGAACTTCATGTATATAGTGAAAAAGAGAAAAGCTACCAATTATTTCGAGTCATGTAAACATGTTAAAATGAGGAGTTGCTATTGCAGTATTCAAAAACGTTGATACCGCATTCAAGGATTTATAATGGGAAACTACAAATAACGCAAGTTTGGAATCGATGTGAAGTAAATGTATATCGAATTATATACAAACAATGGAATTATAGTGGAAAAAGAATATCTGAGTATGAAAATTCAGAACATCCTGAAGTATCTGGAAATATAATGTCAGAACAGACTCACTGCGCTTATTCTGAAAGGAAGCTAGCAGTATTAATCTGGAATGCTGTTACCGTATACTTGTATCATAGCCGTGAACTCTATGCAAATGGAATGGTATAATTACTAAAACTGTAATGCTTTATTTAGCAATAATGAAAATTTATTTTGAAATGCAGAATTAATGCTATAGTTATGAAAATAAAGTTATCTTGAAAGACACAGTGTTATACCATAAAAATATTCTGATATGTTTTGTTAGATAATAAACTTTTGGGATATGTATCATAATGTAAAAAAGGCAATAACACTAACTGGATATTAAAAAAGGAGTGTAAGACACACTGGCCGACACAACAGAAAAGGAGTGTGCTTAATAAAGCCAATATTCAAACTGAGTCAGATACTCTTTCTCAGTTGTTAAATTTATGACCTACATAAACCTCGCAACATTTTTGAAAAGACGTTACCATAAGGATTCAATCAATGTCTCGTTTGTTAAACTTTTTATATTTATGACCTTAAAGAAAAACTAGACCACTGTTACCTTCATTAAACAGATTTGAAACGTTAAAAGACAGAAAAAAATATTAGATTTTGAGAAATGATATTTTACATTTTAAAAACTCAGTATTTGACTTTAATTATGTCGTGGCCTTTTTTTTTTTTAAATTTTGCTTCTAGAAGCCTCTAAGAAACAATTTAACAGCCGTGTTAAATCAAACAGGGTATGTCAGATATAACGTAAGATGAAAACCAGTTCATCAAGTTCTTTAGGTAAACGTGTGTAAACATCGCGAACAAAAGCCGTCTTCGATATCATAAGTTATCATACTTTTGTGTTAAAGTAGTATTTAATAGATGGGTAGGTGAAAAACGAATGTATTGATTATGAAATAATAACATCGGTCGGACTTCTGGCCAGTTGAGCAACACATTTACTTAAGCATTTTAAAATAATATGAATGAAAAGCTATGGTTACTTACAAAAAAGTAAACTTATCCCTGTCCTTGTCAATTAAATTAATATATCAGCCAAACTCGAAAAAAAAAAAGACTGCACAAACAAATTAATCATCTACAGGAACCAGCGACGGTTTCGTAGCCTTTTTTTCTTTATACTACAGAAAAAGACCCTATACGTCACAAAATAGCATAGAATGAAAACCGTGCAATGGTATGGTAGACCTCCAATCTCACATTCCTTAAAGCTTATGACAGATCTTTTTTGAAACGTCGGAAATATGGGCAAATCTTTAAATTGAAGAGATGGGAAAAAGGCGTACAAGCAAAGAAGTCAATAGAATATAGTTGAAAATAGAACCCAGAACAATGTGAGTGGGACTGAATAAATCATAACGTTACTAGAAAATTGCGCTGCTCATTGACTTTGTTTTGACTGTACCTTTAAATGGGATGATATTTGTTTATTGTTGGCCTTGTTTTTAAACCGGAAAAAGTAGGTTTATTTTATTTCAGACAAACGTTTGTTCTATAAATAACAAATACCTTAGAGTCAATTCTTTCCGATCAGACTTATTTAAGGTTTTAAAGAAATGAACGCCTTGTTGTTTGGTTAGTTTTATGTCCCGTTTTGCTCTATAATCCAACTTTCAGTAACTGTAACGTTAACAGTGTGTTGGGAAGGAAAAAAGGATCTAGCACTAATGTGTATTCGATTATATTCATACATGGGTATACATTTACTCTACATTTTAATTTACATCCGGTTTTTACATCTCTATAAGTCTAACACCATGCTCTACTGCTAACATTAGCAAGCGTTGTTCTTTTAAAATTCATATAATGTAGAAAAGTGAGGTTAAGCTAGCTTAACACTGATAAGAATAATTTGTTGAACCGGGAGAACGAAAAGGCAAGACAATTCGATGCTTTATATATATATTTATTTATATTGATTAACCAAATAAATTCACAATTTTTGTTCTATGAAAGCATGAATTTTGTAAAATTCAGACATATATTTGCAACAAATGAACGAATGTGTCTATAGAAATAAAGTATAGGCAGCCGATTAATACTTGTTGACACAATAAGATCTTACAATACAATATGATCCATAGCGTCATTCAGAACAAGCTTTCCTGTGTTAAACTCAAAGCTTCGAAGATTCAAAGATTTTGGAAACATCTGCTCTTAAATATAAACAGCCGATTTTCACTTATTGAGAATAGATTACTTACACTATAAACAATATGATCCATACCGTCGTTCATAATATTTTATCCTATGTCAAACTCTGAAGCTACAAAGACTTTCTGAAAAAATGTTCTTAGAGAATTGCACAAACACCACACTACTATTGTAACGTCTACTTTAACAGTAAGAGTTCATTCAGTTATTAGACTTCTCCTCTTGTGATTGCGTCACTTACTTCACTGGCAATTACCTGGTTTACCTGGTAAACATACGTCACTCTAAGTGCTCTAGGTAACAGCGAATGGTATCGCAATAACAAATTCTTTTTCTCAGACGGTTGACTCGAATCGCTGCTAGCGTTCTGAAGAGCTGTCTTTCATTCTCGAACATAGGAACGTCTCGCGGTAATAAAGCGATAGAACGTTCGCTTAGTCTTTTGAAGATTTCAGAAACAGCTTGTATTTGTCTTAAAGTTATTGACTGTATTAACTGTCGCCTCTTCCAGACTCAGCGTTACTCAAGGCTCTCAGAAAGTTTAATTCTCGGAATACTCGCGACCGTTCCATGTCAGATGTTTAATTTTATGCAGTTGTTAATCCGCGATCGTCACTGAAGTGGCAGAACTTGAAAGTGCAATCAACTAGCCCTTTCGACAACTTAAAAAATCCCTTCAAATTTGCTTTTTAATGTTTGTGATGCGTTTTTAGTGTCTTAGTTCTGTTCCTAGAATGTGCTTTGAATGGTTTAAAGACGTCCCACGCTCCTGAAACGTATGAGCACAACATACACATGTGTTGAGGCAATAATCCGTCGTATGCCATACTCGTAAATGTTGTAAAAGATTTCTCCTGGCAAAGAAAAAGTAGCCACAATTTACAGATCGAAATATAACCTCGTCTTCCCCTTTTTGCTTCATGAAAAATTTGATTTTGAGTTGTTCCTTTTTGATCTACCACTAAAAGTACCGACAGTCATATGGTAACACCCTCAGTATCGTCTGTGCTTTCAGTATCTGCGTCTTCGTCTCCGTCAACGCCGGGGATGTCAAACATGACCAGCACTTTATCAAAAAGATATCTTCGCTTCAGAATGGCGTATTTCAAAGCCTCCACTGGTTCGTAGTGTTCTCTTGCAATGAGACGATAAATTGTTTTCTTTATCGCTTGATAGATAGGATCTTTCTTCATAGAGTCGAACCAGACCAGTTTTCAACCGAAAATATTCATCATGACTTTTCTGTAGGTGGACTTCATATCCTCATAGACATTTTTCCTCGCTTCGCTTTCACTGGTTTCTGCAGCTTCTTCCATTTGTTCGTTGACTTCCGCCTCATAATGCGGTTCATTTTTCTTGAACGTTTCTCCCAAAATCTCGTGCAAAGGATCAATATGTAGAGAGTCCTCAGAGGTTACAGACATATCATCATCGCTGAAATCGGATTCAGTTTCGTTTATAGGTCCAAAAATATCTCCTTGTGTCCGACATTGCATCGTCATCCGAGTCGACGTCCGAATGCACTGACTTTTTATGTCGTAACATATTATCCCGTCTTCCAAAAGCTTTGAAGCAAATATCTTACTCAAACATCGTCTTTAACGTTCAAACGCTTAATGAGGAGGAGTCAAGTAGGCAATCAGTTAAATACCTGATCAACCGTAGTGATGTTTTCAGGTTCTATCATATTCTGCTTCTTTTGCTTTTTTTCTTGTAGAAAGCGTTCCCTGCTTTGGTTTCTTACAATTCTTGTTGATACTACCGTCTAACTTTACTCTGGAAATTTTGCGCTTTCTTTTTTCATTGGTGTCCTTTTTTTGGCTCGGAATCTAGATGGATGGCTGTCGGATTAGTTTTCAGCTGACGTGTAAGCATACGCTTAATTATGGCTGCCGTCTGCTCTGCTGGAAGGACCATCCTTAGATATAATTCGGCACTCGGTGCATTACTCGACAGAAATACTCTCCTTTTATACTCTCCTCTTCGCTTTAAATTTTCCGGTATATCGAAAATATCTATTTTATTTTTTAAACTTTAGGTGTTTACTTCTTGATATGCAATCACGCACTGACCTTAAAGAAAATGTTGTCCAAGTATTTATCGTTAAGTGCTACGTTTTTCGTTTATGGAATAACATTTAATAACGCTACTCCAAATAGACTGAATATGTTAAATGCGGATGTCATGCGTAACTGAATGTGAAATATAACTTTATTGTTACCGAACCTCCCTTACACGAAATGCAAAGCCGTTAACTCGAAAGTAATTCATTCGTACTCCATTTCTCTCACTTCTCTCATATCCTCAGTGGTGACAGTTAGACCATAAACTTAATTAGATGGGAGAGCGTGTTAATTACAGTTTTTATGTCGGAGCAGCACATCAGACGCGTCTTAGGGTATGCTGGAGATGACATTTGCGGATAGGATGTATAATTGCCGTCCCCCAATACAGGCTACATGTTATGTTTAACACAGAGGGCTCATTTGCAAATGTATGGCCCTTAACGCAACAGATTCTCCTCCGAAGTCCTTATCTACATATTTGTACTCCTCTATACTAATTTTCCACTCCTCCGTACTCCTTTGCCATTCCTCTTTGCTCCTTCCCCTCCTGAATTATAAAATGTAGTCCATGTGTCCAACAATATTAGCGCAAATATGACAAATAAGTGCGATATAGTAATAGATAAATGTGATTTTACGAGTGCTCCGCTACGATCTGGCAAAGAAGATCAGAAATGCTGACTATACTATAAGTATATCTCACCGCAGATTTGTTGTGTCTTTGTTATTCAATAAGAAAGTTATAAAGATTTTTTCCAGCTTGCTTGAGTATTTGAGTGTATAAGTCTCTACACAGTATAATAGATATTCCTTGGAATGAATAAAAATCTTTGCTCTTTATGCTAGATTTCAAAATCATCATGAAATTTAGATTTCAACAGACATCAAGACCTTGTGACATAAATGGCATATTACAAAATATGGGTTTTGAACTTAACCACTTAATAAGAATCACTCGTATTCGTTTATTATCTTCAACTCTACCAACGTTATATTGATAAAATTTCTTTTCATATAAGGAAATACATTTACTACGGGTTACTCTACTTGAAAAAGTTTAACTTTGTTGAGGCTGAAACGGGTATTTTTTCAAATCTGCTACGTATTTATAGTTATTTAGTTCTTACTAGTAATGATTTTATACATGGCATTCCAGTTTTTACGACTTTCTTTCAGTTCCAACCTGTAAGAAGAGCAAATAATTTACGCAGTCTATAAAATTCTCAAGTCTGGATGACAAATACAACCAGTGACACCCCTCCTTTTTACTGCAATTTAGACTCGCCTCTTTTTAACCTTTACTCTGCTAAATTTGTATAATGGACTTGTCTATCATTCAAATTGGGCAATACCATTTACTATTGAACGGGTGTTTACTGAAAATATACTAGCTGAATAGCGAACAGCGCCGACCATGTTCAGACTGCACGGATGCGAGCCTGATCTTGGTCTGCACTGGTCACAAAAGCAGAGTCACTTGCCTTCAGCATGCTAAAGGTTAAATAAAAGCTAAATAGCTATAGTGACCTCGTGTAATACAACGGCCTTGTAATGAATGACGAAGATATAATTATGATACTTCCCACGCCACTTGCAGCGTATGACTTTACTCTTTCAAGGCGGGTATTTGATACACAAGTGATGAATAATATAGAGGTTAAGATTGTATTCATCCTTTTCATTAACTTCATTGGGAGAGATTTAAACTTATTGAATGTCTCTAGAGTATTTAATTAATTTCTTATTTTCTGATCGCTGTTCAGGGCAAAATAGAAATTTTTCTTCAAGCTCTCTCTTTCGTGTACGAAGTTAAATTAACTCGTTCCTTATTTCTTGTGATTTTTCTCAGCTTCATTTTTTGAAAGATTGAAGCTCAGCCTTTAGATGTCTGTTTTCACCTATAATGTATTCAATAAAACTTGCATTTGAGGACTGACCCCCACTTTGAAGATGCTCCAAAAAGTTCTAAAAATTTATTCCTAACTCCGTTCTCCATTCTGAGTATATATACAGTTATAAAATATTACGTTGTTAAATGACAACAAAGCCTGTGTGAACATGTTCTCCAAGGTATGGCCTGATAAAGGTACCTAGTTTGAATTAGTGTGGACTCTTGTTAACCTAACAACGTAATTATTTAATTATCTAATTGATTTCTAATTACTCTAGTGGTGAGAAAATAGCATTAAAGTCAATTAAATCTTGTAATCGACCGGATTTAGCTACAACTTCCTAACCTTATCAACAAAAATTATGATATGTAAGCCAAACTCTAGACACAGTTCGGACATCACGGCAGCTTTCACAACAATAAGAATAGAACAGAAACAGAATAGAACATAATTTTATTCTAGTAACTTATACATATAAAGTATCTCGTTACATACATACATTTTAAAAAATAGTCAAAATAAGTCAGACAGCTAGTATAATTATTGACAGGAAACACCTTTTTTGAAAAGGTGTCAGTTTCTGTGTGAGACTTTTAATATTTGATCCTTTCAGGTATACCGATTTACAAAATTACAAAGTTTAAAAATGTAAAGAAATGAAACGGCGTTTCCTTTTTAAACTCCCGCACAATGGCATTCTTAGAAAAAAACGCACCTGCTTTTCATAGACCGAAATAATATTTCTGTAAAAGTTGGTCTTTAAAGAATCCCAGTACAAAAGTATGCGTTGGTAAAAAGTAAAGCATTATTTTTATCATACCTTAGTTTGTTAATGGATCATGAGAAACAGATACTGTTAACATGATTTTTATACGCCCGTTTGAAAAACGGGACATATCATGGGAACGCCCCTGGCGGGCGGGCGGCGTCCGCAGACTTTGTCCGGAACATATATGATATAACTTGGCACAAATGTTTACCACTACGAGACGGAGTGTCTTGCGCAAGAACAAGGTCCCTAGGTCTAAGGTCAATGTCACACTTAGAGGCCAAAGGTCAGATACAAGAATGACTTTGTCCGAAGCATTTCTTCTTCGTGCATGGAGGGATTTTGATGTAACTTGGCACAATTGTACACCATCATGAGACAAAGTGTCATGCGCAGGTCCCTTCTTTAGAATTACTTCCCTTTGTTGTTACTATAAATAGCTTGTATTGTAACTTTTTAATTACTAGTCGTAGGGAAAAATCGAGACCACTTTTCTGTAGTACAACATGCATGTTACATACAATTCTGAGGTGTATTTTGACCAATCTCTACCTGGTAAGGATTTTTATGTGGACTTACAATTTTTGGGGGGAATTTTTTTTTTTTAAAGATTAACTTCCCTTAGTTGTTACTATAAATAACTTATATTGTAATTTTTTTATAACTGACCGTAGGGAAAAATCAAGACCACTTTTCTGTGGTACAACATAGATGTTACTTTCAAATTTTAGATGTATTTTAAGGTATCTCTACCTGGTAAGGAGTTTTTATGTGGATTTAGAAAAACAAAAGAATTACAATAATTACTACCACAAAATTAAAATTCCATTTGCAAATACAGGTGCTAGTGTAAAGAAATTTACTGTGACGGGCGTATATTGTTACATTCTGGCACTCTTGTTG